>NC_139983.1:33287075-33352075 GCF_963993115.1 Abramis brama | reverse complement strand
TGATGCTCAATAAACATTTATGATTATTATCAGTGTTGAAACAGTTATTCTTCAGGATTCTTTGATGAATATAAAGTTCTAAAAGAACAGCATTTATTTGAAACAGAAACTTTTTTAACGTTATAAATGCCTGTTACTTTTGATCGATTTAATGTTTTAAAATATTGATTTCTTTAAAAATAAAATCTTACCAACTTTAATGTCTCCATTAAAGTGGAGTGAAACTAGAGTCAAACTGGTTTCTGGTCAGTAAAATACAGATTTCCATGTTCTTACCTTCTCCCATCAGGCTGTTGTCGTGAGAGCCGCTGGACTCTTCTCTCATGTCCCTCGCACACTGAAACACACACACACACACACAGACACACACACATCATGAAATCACCTGAACAAACACAAACTTTACTGTCTGACAGACTCTGAGGAGTTGCATGTACTGTAACCGCATGACTAGTCATAAATGTGCACTTCTCATGATCTTTCCATCAAAGGTTTTCAGTTGAAATGATTAAATGAAGATTTGTAGGCAAATTAAGTTACAATTACAAATGTGTCAAGTCAGCTTTAGTTCTAATTCGCTTTATATGCATGTGTATCGAAATGTACACTACCGGTCAAACGTTTTGGATAGGTAAGATTTTTAATGTTTTTAAAAGAAGTCTCTTCTGCTCACCAAGGCTGCATTTATTTGATTAAAAAAAACTAAAAAAACAGTAATATTGTGAAATATTATTATAATGTAAATCAGCTGTTTTCTATGTGAATATACAGTAAAGTGTAATTTATTCCTATGATCAAAGCTGAATTTTCAGCATCATTACTCCAGTCTTCAGTGTCACATGATCCTTCAGAAATCACTCTAATATGAGGATTTGATGCTCAAGAAACATTTATGATTATTATCAATGTTGAAAACGGTTATTTATACATATTTATTTCAGGATTCTTTGATGAATAGAAATATCAAAAGAAAAGCTTTTATCTGAAATAGAAAGCTGTCATAATATTTCACAATATTACTGTTTTAGTTTTGAATTTTTAATCAAATAAATGCAGCGTTGGTCAGAAGAGACTTTTTTTTAAAACATAAAAGATCTTAGCGATCCAAAACTTTTGAACGGCAGTGTATATTCAGTGTATATTCAGTGTATATTCGCACTTGAACAAAATACAAACCTGAACAAGATCAAGATCAACGGAATACACCAGAACAAATATTAAAGCTGTTTGATAAGATCTTTAAATTGCCGCTGTGCCTTAGACAAATATTGTGTTATGGCTGTTTTCTGCTCTGATGTGCCAGTGCGTTGCGATGAGTGTGTGTGTGTGTGTGTGTGTGTGTGTGTGTGTGTGAGACGCCTGCATTCCTGCCCCCGGATTTGCTCTCCGAGTGGAAAAACTCCTGAGACTTTATCAGTCCCGCAAATGGAAATTCCTGCCATTCCATCAGACAGAGTGAATCAGTGTTTTCCGCTGGATCATGTGTGTCGTACCGGAGACCCGGACGAACGTCAGCGCACTTTAACACTGAAACCCAACCGAAACTTCAACTTGACCACTTGTTTACCTCTGGCCACTTGTTTACCTCTGGCCACTTGTTTACCTCTGGCCACTTGTTTACCTCTGGCAAAAAAAACAAAAAAAACCTTCCCTGAATCCAACAGGGAACAAAGTCAAAGCAATAACTCGTGTTTGCAAGGAAACTTTCAGAGAAAACAAACACTCGGGTCTTACATGTATAGGGCCCTGTGATTTCAAATTAATTCAATTGATTAGACAATTGAACCATTAAAACGGAATCCAGAAAAATTGGGGGGAAAAACAACAACAAAAAAACTGAATTTGGGAAAAAATAAAACGGATTTCTTAAGACTCTAAAAATGTCATTTTTGTTAAGCTTTTAATAATTTTTAGTTGAATTGCATGTTTCCTGATTTCCATTAATTACACATGCTTTTTGATTATTAGATTAATTTTAACCATTAAAACGGAATCCAGAAAAATTTTAAATGAAGAAAAATTAAAATTTTGGGAAAAATAAAAAAAAATGGAATTTGAGGAAAAAAATAAAAATGGATTTCATGGTGCCCATAAACGTAATAAATTGCTGAATTGTATAAGTTTAATGATTAATTATTTAGATATGCTTTTTGATTATTAAATTTGATTTAACCATTAAAACGGGGGGGGGGGGGGGGGGGGAGAAATCCAGAAAAATTTAAATGAAGAAAAACGGAATTTGGGGGAAAATAAAAACGGATTTCATGGGGTCCTAAAATTTTAATTTTAAAACTTTAATAATTTTTTGTTGAATTGTATAATTTTACTGATTTCAATTAATTACAGATGCTTTTGATTATTACATTTAATTTAACCATTAAAAAAAAAAAAAAAAAAAAAAAAATTTGGGGGAAAATAAAACGATAAAATAAAACTTTCATACATTTTTGTTTAATTGTATGAATTTCATGATTTCAGAAATAATAATAATTAAAAAGTAATCCAAAAAAAGTATTAAGGGAACAGAATTTGGGGAAAAATTGCCATATTCTACACGACATCCTCATTTTACGTGTCAAAAACAGGGTTGAGATCTCACATAGCTTCACTAATCTTGAACTAATTCGATTGTAACGGCGTGGAGAGCATTTGCTGGCTGATTCCCATGAGTCTCTGTCTTTAACAAGAGATCAGAGCCGCCGAAGCCTTCCAGGATTAACATCCACAGTGTTCCTCGTGTAATCGCCGCTTCTGAGACGAAGCCGAGATCACAGACGCCATTATCCCACCGCGGAGAACACCGGCACTTTCTGCAGGAGAGCATCTCACAGGGGGCTTTCACACCGGAGGAACCTTTTCCCAGTTCATACAACTATTGGCGGAAGTTCACGGATTCTGGCGTGTTCGCACCGGAGGAACTAGGAACGATTTTAGTTCTAGGAACTCCTTTTGGAGGAACTAATTTAGCTCCTACTTCAGAGTCGGATCTAACCTGGGAAGTTCGTACTTACGAGGTGGGAAGTCGTGTTTACGAGCGTTCAAGTCACTTTCGTCGGAGTAAGATGGCGGTGTACTTTCTCTTAATTAATTACACAAAAATACAGCAAGGTTCTTAAAGGTGCCCTAGAATGTGAAATTGAATTTATCTTGGCATAGTCAAATAACAAGAGTTCAGTACATGGACATGACATACAGTGAGTCTCAAACACCATAGTTTTCTCTTTCTTATTTAAATCTCGTTTTTGAAAAACACCCCTGAAAAACAGGCGAATCTCCACATAACACCAACTGTGACGCAACAGTTGGGATCATTAATATGTACGCCTCTAAAAATTTGCATATGCCAGCCCATGCTCAGTGCCAGGCGGAACTGCGCAGCCGAATCATCAGAAGTTCTGCAGGTGAAGAAACAAGCGAGGATCATAGGGAAAATGGCAGATCTATCTATAATCTATCTATAATCGGATACCGCTACAGTTTAATTCGAAGAAAGTTGCTCTGCCCATTTCACCACGGACTGTTTTTCTAACCTGGAACAATATCAAGCAGCCAGGCTTCTCTCGGCGTCTCAAACGGACGAAGGGGGCAATTTCAACTAACGTTATATTCCCGCAAGCGGTAAGAAGTGATTTTATTAACGATAATTTACACTGTGTTATCTAGATCCAGCGCGATATTTTTTTTTTTCCTCGAGAGACATCGTGGCTTGCAAACGAGCGAACGAAGCATGGCAGTTGCTCAGTTTGGATGTAACTACAAATGAACACAAAAATATTTTTTTAGCTCCTTCATCCGAGCCTCTGAAGAACCAGTGGGTTATGTGAATTTCTGATGTGTAATTGTTCAAGTTCAGACAGATAATCTTTCTCTCAAAGTCGTTCAACACTGTTTATGCATCAGTATATCGCATTGCAGTGATAAGATCTTCATTCACGCGATCAACAGGCTGTCATCTGCTCAATGCTGGAATAGATCTAAATACTTAAAAAACTTCTCATGATTCGTTAATCCCGATAGCTGTAATAGTAAAAACGTATAATAGCTGTAATAGTAAAAGTTTTCCAGATAGGTCCACATGTAATGCCAGATATTTCATATGCAAGCATGTCAGCCAATCACAGCAGTGGGCAACAACACTGAAGTCTCACAGCAGACACGCCCCTTCAAACAGAGTGTTCAAACCAGGTGATGAAATCAGGCTAGGAAATATGCCTTTTATTTCTAAATTATAACAAATTTTGATCTAAAAAACATACTAACATTATAAGGGCACCCCAGGAAACATAATAAAATAATAAAATAATCCATTCTACGGCACCTTTAAACTCTAGTTCTAGAAAATGAAGAACAAAGATTTGCATAAGGTGTGCTCTGGTTTTTTATGTTTTTAGTTCATTTATGAAGCCACTGCAAACTTTATCGTTACATATTACATTGTTATTTGATAATGCTATCATATTCTGTGCAGGCAGTTAGCTTACTTCACTGTAAATACAAAAGCCTGACAATATCACTGCAAAATACCTTTAAGTATTATTCGCGACTAATACTTTTTGTGTGCAAAAAACACAAAAATAACGACTTTATTCAACGTAGTGTAACAGCGCAACGCTTCTGGGTTGTACGTCAGAACAGAGGCTCACTATTGGCCAGCATCACACGCATCACATGACCAGCGTCGGCCAATAGTGAGCCTCCGTTCTGACGTACAACCCAGAAGCGCTTACACTACGTGAACTCACTCAGAGAAACACAGGAGAACATGAAGAGTTGAATAAAGTCATTATTTTTGTGTTTTTTGCGCACAAAGTATTCTCGTCGCTTGATAAACTTAAGGTTGAGCCACTGTAGTCACTTGGACGATGTCTTTACTAACTTTTCTGGTCGGCAAGTTTCAATTACAGAGAAGCCTATGGAGGAGTGAGCCAGCTCTCAGATTTAATCAAAAATATCTTAATTTGTGTTGAAGATGAACGAAAGTCTGACGGGGTTGAACAACATGAGGGAGAGTAATTACTGACAGAACTAACCCTTTAAACGAAAATGCCGTTTTCAAATGTATCCGGATTAATGTAGACGTAGCCTCAGCCTGTGTGTGTGTGTGTCTGTGTGTCACCGATCCCAACATTCAGGGTATGAATGCAGGCCGGCTCTCCTCTATTTTGCATTTCAAACAGATGAAGTGTGCTGACATGTAAATGTCCATTTGGTTCAGGAAGCGAGGCAAAGTCCATCTGGAAAGCTTTTGTTCCCACAGCTGATAAAACGTGCTCTCAGAAATCTGACCCTCACACACAGGTCTGGGATTTGTCCTCTAACTGAAGACAGATGCATCCGTATAACATGGATATTAACAGATCCATCCATTTCTTTTCCACAGCTGATCAAAAGTAATGATTTATAAAAATCCGTTCAGAGCAACGGGGGGTGTACACTTTTGCACACAGCATACTGAGCGTAGACTACACTAACCAAGAGAATATAAATATTGAAAATCATCTCTAGGCTGTAATTTGTTGCAAAATAACAATGCAACACCCAAAGAGTATTTTGCAATGTATTGCAAAAGATCCTGTGAGAAGACTGAGATGGAGCTGCATTTATCATGTGACCTCGAGAGAAGATGCAAGAGAAAACCAGACGCTAACGGCTGAAAATGAAAGGGTTTCGCTGCATTCCTGGGGAACTGGGGAGAATTAAATGAGAGGGAGGAAAAATAATTAAATAAAAACAATGTTCTTCTTAAACATTCTCAAGAATATAACTGGGTTTGCATTCATTAAAAGAAATGAATAACTTCTGATGAGACTTTTGCATGAGTCTCTCCTGCTGTTTCTCCGGAGAAAAAGATCCCCAATGTCTGAGTTGAGAGAAGAGATCTCAACAGCATGTTTCCATTCACCTATTATATACACATTTTGGGATTTGCATTAAAAAAGCACTGTATAGAAACGTCAATATGCGCATAAATGTAAAAAAAAAAAAAATTATCTGATAAGACGACATGCGCATAAAACTACAATGGAAACGCAAATGTTCATTACTTCAATGAGCTCACGGTTTCTGCCTTTAATTATTGTTTAAATTAATCCATTTTCAGCTAACTATGATTTTGTATATGTACATTTCTGATTTACATAGCTTAGACCTCTGATAACAGATCACTCTAATTGTAATGTGCATTTTCTGTAAAGCTGCTTGGAAACGATGTGCAATGTGAAAAGCGCTATACAAATAAATGTGAATTGAATTGAATTTACTGAATAAATCCCTCGAACCTCATGTGACTTTGCCTCAGCGTCAGCTGTGATTGGATAACTGGAGTAACCAGTGGACCAATGGCGTCGCAGCATCTCAAATGTTGGTTTGGTGTTTCTGAAACGCCGGAGTCGAAGTGTGTGATCAGAATGATTAGGTTTAATTCCCTCCAGAAGCGTCTCACACGAGTGTGTTCCCAAACACCAGCATCCGAACGCAAGAGATCATGACAGCGTTTACTGTGTTTCGTCTGACGCTCTGAGACACACTCATTTATGATGGAGGGAAAAACAGCCCGATTGAAACTTACACTTTTAGTACTGATATTTTGTGCCAATTTCCCAGAAAGTGACGATTTTGTTCTCTTGAACACATACACGGCTTTATTCGCATACGTTTATCCAAGTTAAATTCACAACTTTGAATGGAACACAGCTAATGCCTGTACTCAGATTTGCAATCAAAAGTCATCAAATATTTCACATCTACTCTCTTAATCCCTACTGGGACGGGATTAACTTTACCAGGGTAGATGGAGTGATGTAATTTCACCACAAGATGTCTGTAATATTAATGGCCAATTCGCACGGGATAAGAGATCTCAGTAAACTAGCAGAAGTGGGAGAGTAACTCGATTTACACACCGCCGTCACTCCTGTCGTCATGTGTGTGTTACGCTGCTTCCTGATATCACGTGCGCAAACACATATAACCTAGGCTATATTTATATATATAAAACAGTTATGTCCGGTCGAACGATGTATTAATGAACTTCAGACTGGATTGTGTTGGTAATAGACACTTACCTAACGCTAAAAGATGTTTCGTGCCTCTAACAAGTGCTGTCGATCTTCTCTCTGATCTGATGGTGTGTGTGAAACACTCGAGTTTTGCCACAGACTCGTCCCAGCGACTAGAACACAACTGATGCTTTATCAAGCGTCTCCATACTTGGAAAAAAACACGGAAAACTACTTTTAAACACGAAATATTTACGTACATATTTACAGCGGGTCTATTCGCACGGGATTAGTATCACCTGAGGTCATTTTTCCGGACCGTTTCACTGAAGGTAGAAGTCGCCGTAATCTTTACTGACATTGTCCGACATGATCACTGAGATGCACATTCGGACGGGACTAAAATCACAGAGAAGCTCTGGTAATCATTACTTTACCCCTCCTCTCCATGTTAAACTAGTCCCGTCCGAATAGGGCTTTACTGTGTGTGTTATTCCCCCAGAGGAATATTAGGGAAAACCAAGATAGCAAGATGTCATAAGCAACAAAATCTGCAGAAAATAAACAAACTTGAAATTTGATGCCATGCATTGCATAGTTTTGTGAAACCTTTCAAGCTTTAGAAACCATGCATTCTCATAAACGTACGAGACACAATCTAGTGACAGTTTCCAGACTCAAAACAGGCCGTACGCTCTTTCATTATCACTGTGTATTTATTCTTGGGCCATAAATAAAAGCCCGTCAGCCGCACAGAAAAGCCTCCCCATCCAATTCCCTCCGCTTTCTCACACACTACCAAAACACAAGGCGACAATTACTTCCTCCATTAAAACACTTCCGAAAGGCATGCACTCCCTAAAAATACTCTCCTCTCTCCCGACGCCGACCCCGCGACCCCACACCGTCTGCGGGACCAATCCCTCGAGACGCCTGGATCACTACAGACCGGCTGAGGGAACGACGGGAGTCACGAAAACATCAACACGGTTAATTGGCACGTAGGGGAACTTACTGGAGACACAGTTTTATTATTGCAGCTGTTTATCTTGGCGGACCTCGCTTATAGCCTCACCCTCACAGAGAACGTTACAGGGAAACACACATACACACTACTCGATGGATTTCATCCCACGTCAAAAATTAGGAAAAAATCAGGCAGAAATGGTTGTTCATGCACCAATTGAAAAGCATGCATGCATACAATTCTTTTGGTTTTTAATTGTTAATTAAAATAATCTAGGGATGCATGAAATATCGGCCGCCATATCGGTTTCAGCCGATATATGTTTATTTATAACGTTATCGTTATCGGCCCAATAAGAACATTTAGCCGATGTATTAAAGCTGATAAATAATGCATTATTTCTTCAGCTGAGACGCTTCAGATGCGCACTGTTCAACATGATGGTTTTGAATTGCTTGAAATATGATTGAAAATCACCTCAAAATGTGCAAGTCTGTCATAAAATTAGAATGAGAACATCATAATTGTATGTTTGGCACATGCATTGTAATGGTGAGACTTGTTTTTGTAATCAGGATCTCAAAAATTATATAAAAATTTGAATTTAGATTTATCGGCCAATATATCAGTTATCGGCATCACCCAAAATGTTCATAGCGGTGCATCCCAAAAATATTCCATCTATTCATTTAAAATAATACAGACAATTGTGAAAATGTAAAGAAAAATGGGGAATTACAATATGCATTAGGCTAATATTATTATTTTTATATGTGCAAATTAGATACATTTTACCTGCTTTATGATAATTATGCCAATAAATTTAAATATTCTGAATTTTTTTTGCATGCAATCATTCATAGAAACACTCCGGAAACTGTCGTACGTTTAGAATTTGGACCAATATTTTATTTTTATTTTATTTGATATTTTCCAAGAGAATGTAACAGTACATCAAGGCCATGTTGGCCAATCAGAAGCCTGGAAAAAAGGTTGTTACCGTTCCGGTTCTGACGTCACAAATAGTTTCTAAAAATCTTCACCCTGGCAGGAGTTTTCCAAAAAGTTTGGTTTCAGTGACCGGACTCTGCGACGAACAGCCAAACCACTTAGAAAAAGCTGCGGTTTTGAAAATACTCGTGTTATGCACGTGAAAACTCTATAAAAGTTATGCACGTCATTTGAATATAGCACCATGCCTTTTAATCAGCCAATATTTGGTCATTTTGTTGAATGCAGTACCCACAATGCAATGCACTAGACTTGTCCTAGTGTGACCAATGAGCCAGGTGATATAAACTACAAATTTTCTTGACTCATTATTTGATCATACGTGATTTTTAGACAAAACCGGATCAATGCAAAACACATTGTGTTCATTTAGTATTCGTATTCCAGCGCTGCAGAACGCAAGCACAAATCATGGACATCTTTCCCAGAATCCCGTAAAATTCCTTGTCTTTATAAATGGTGTGTAGAGATGGTGGGATAAGATATCTTCCCATTCGAACACCCACAAGCTATAGGCCTATAAATAAACTCTACACACACACACACACACACACACACACACACACACACATGCTCGTGGACCCGCGCCAGCCGCCTGCAATTGGTCAATGATCATTTCCTGAAGAAAAGCAGAAACACATTTCACGCAGATTCTCTCTTGAAATACACCTCACACAAACACAATCCGCTCGCAATATCCCTTTAAAACCGATCTCGAGCTGCTCATGTCAGCCGGAGGCTCTGGACTCCTAAAACTGGTCAATTATTTTGTTTATTTATCTTGGGAACGCTCTAAATTCTTAGTTTAAAATAGTCATTTTCCACAAACTTGTCTATATTAATGCTATTTTTAAGATTCCTAAATTTGTTTTGATTTCTCCTACAATAGTTTTACATGCATCCAAGGTCAAAAACACTTTAATTTTCTCATAATCTCCACTACAGGATCAGCTCTTTTCTCTCCGATCAAGGATTCAGTCTCTCTAAGCTCCGCCTCTCTCAGAACTGCTCTGCTCTCTGATTGGTCAGATGGCCCAGTCTGCTGTGATTGGTCGACCACTTACAGTGCGTGTCGGAGAAAAAACGACCATTAGCATATCTGAATTACAACAGAAAAGTACCAAAGCACACCTTGGTATAGCACTATGTGTTCTCAGACATGGTACAATGGTAATACCTTGTTTTATTTTAATGTACTATGGTAGAACTATGAACTACGGTATTCCAATTGATTTTGATCTTTACTTTTTCTGCCGAAAAGAATACATAAATGAAGGAGAAAGCCAAAATATGAAGTGTCACAGATGTATTTACGGAGTAATTCACTGTTTTGTCGAGGGGGTTAAAATGACATTTGGAGCCAAATTACAGGGGTGTAAAAATGACTTTAGAAAGATGGCAGCATCGTTATTTCATTTCTACACAGAGATTGGTAGGTCTATTAGTGAAATCTGTTGACTTTAGCAATCTTTGTTTCATTATATGTCAACGGTGAGCGTTCAAAAATGTGAAAAAAGCACTTCTTCTGTTTTTAACTCCAAGTTTGCATGTCAGAAACTCCAGAAGTATTAAAGATATCTTAATATCCTTTTAGATTCTGGTTCTTAACAAACTTTTCTTTTGGTATCTTCATTTTAAAGGCCCTCGATGGATCAATCCCAGAGATATGGAGATCTCAATGCGGCTTCATGAGTAAATTGGTCAATTGTGCACATTTTCAGAGTCTACTTTTTTCTTTTAAAGAGAAACATCTGAACATCAAATGTTGAAAGTAGAAATGTATCTTGTTTTTTTATTTTTATATATCAACACAATTGCACCGAATATACTGGTCTGAGAGCCATAAATATTGTTTTTCCAAAGTTTGCTTGCCTGTAACTCAAAAAGTATTAAAAGACATCTTAATATCCTTCTAAATTCTCATTCTTAATAAACTTTTCATTAGGAATCTTCATTTTTAAAGCCATATATGGTTCAATCCCAGAGATATTGGCATGTCAATGTGGTAACGTACAAAACTACGTATTTGCACTCATTAACTAAATCCCTTCTTCTAAATATCCCTAAAAATTATTCAAATATAGATTCTAATGAATACACATTTGAGAGCAAGTTAATGTGCATCAACTTGACCATTTTCAGTGTATTTCTGGCACTCAGAGAGATAGCTTATGTTGAATACAACTGATTTAATAGAGGAAAAGATACATTTCTAGTTTCAACATTATTCTTCAGACATTCCCGTGTAAATGCAATAAGCGTTAGCCGTGTGCAAAGTGACCCACATTTGGTTTTTGACCATTGAAATTGGGTAAAATTCAACAAATTGAACATGAAGCCACATTGAGATCCCCATATCTATGGGACTGAACCATATGGGCCTTAAAAATATATGGTTCATATATTGTATGTATTGAATTTCACGCCTGGAGCTCTGCCACAATAGAAGACAAAGAGCTTCTTCTTGAAGATCCATAAATCTCTCCGTTCAGCGTTCAGCTGTTAAACTTCTACTTGGACAAATAACCCCACTAACGCTGTTCCCTTGGGGACTTTTAACCCAGACAAGGTCAAAGTAAAACCCTGACCCCGTCTAAAAACAGTGTGAGCTTTGCTGCGCTGGGAAACTGAATGAATGATCAATGAGAGTAAATGGTAGAGACAACTAAGTTGCACACCAAATAAACCCTCAGGTGAAGCTGACTTGCATGTTTTTAAATGATGAAAAGAAACAAGAACTGACTTTTTGATTCACAAACAAACCAGACATCACAGCATTTCTTATGCACAACATAAAAGATTCAACTACAAAACTTCTATTCACTTTCCGTGACTTTTCCGTGCATGGAAAACAAGATTTTCCACTATTGTGGGACGTTAAAGCATCCATAACCACAAATAAGCAAACTAAGACCAACACAAGCATAATTTAGGAGTAATATAAAACATATTTAAGATGCACAAACATTTCACTAAATCAACACCTCATCATTTGTTAATCAAAGCGCTGTAAGTCCAAACCTGATCAAAGTTCAGGATCCGTAGACAAATGTTCTCTCTATCAGAGACACACTTTTAATGAGCGTAATGAAACAGAAACCACTGATGAACGCACAATATTAACAGGCCAAAAGCTGTCAGTTCATATCTGCATCTATGTGGATTTAATGCAAGAAAATACTTCCCTAATTTGGTGTTTTGGGTCAAAAATAATAATTTATTACCACCAAATATTGTTTTCTTTCAATTAGCACAAGTTTGATGTTTCTTTTTGGATCTGGTTGATCGTAGGCCTCGCTGACCTGAGTTTCTGAGTAAAACCTGTGCTGATTAGAAGATTAAACGATTGAGTCCAATATTTGGTGGTAATATAGCATAATGAGAGACATGCAAGCAATTTAAAATCCATCTAGAACCAAGCATATTAATCTTTTGGGGAAGTTGCCATACCCTGTGTGAACAAGTCAGCAAGCTTTAGTCCAATGTGATACTAGCATTTTAGTGAAAAAGAAAAGCCTCTACAGGTCAGAATATAATGGGGGTTTAAAATAAAGGTTAAAGAGAGGGTTTTACAAAAATAAAAACAGAAACTAAAAACAACATTTTCATCTCCAATCAACCATACAGAAACTACAACAGAAACTGGTCCTTGATACTGAAACAAATAACCTTTATGTGTAATGATTAAATCAGCAAAGCAAAGAAACAAGCAGAAAAATAAATAATCACTAATTTAATCATCCTCCAGCCTATATCTCCATCTTGATCTCATTCACTAAAAGTAATTTGACAAATTAGCATCTAGCACTTTTTAACTAAAACGTAACGTTAAATGTCATTAATAACAACACGCGTCTACAAACTTCCATCATGATATTTTCCCCAAAACAAGACACGAGGACAGCAGAAACACTAAACACACACAAAGAGCTCCTCACATTTACACATACTGATACTAAAAACTAAGAAAACGATTATAAACAGCTTTAGCTAGTTTTGCAGAACTCTGCGCGCGTCCTCGCATCATAAACAATCTTTAAATGAAGGAAACAACACTTACCGACTGAGTTCCTGGTTATTAAAGACGTTTTCAGTTCATTCGCACCTCGCAGACATTTATTTATGTATTATTTTCACCGGCTGCAGGTCTGAGAGACTTAATATGGTCATTTCACACGCAGCACTGCACTGACTGACTTCACTCTGAACTCCAACCGCAGAAACAGAGGAATGATGTGAGGTGGGCGTGGCTTAGCGACAGAAAGTTGGTTAAAATGAGTGTAAATAATTTTTTTCAATTTTGAAATGTTCAAATTGTTGATTTAACTCGGTATCTATTAATAATTTCAGTGTTATTGTTCAGGTTACTCAAGAAGCAAGAGCGGTTAACGGTCCGTTACTTTTCATAGCGCTGTCGGGATGGACCAATCACATTCGATGATGATGACTAACGGATGATTGTCGGTGAGTGTTACTTTTCACAGCGCTGTCAGGATGGACCAATCATTTTCGATGATGACTACAGATTTGTATTTCAGGTACTTCTTCTAAAATTAACTTAATTAAACAATTATATTCTAAGAATATTAAGACTATAAAATAAAACGTAACTAAAATAAAATAAACTAAAATGTAAAAAGTCTACATATTGTAAAATATTTTTACAGCCATATATTTCCCTCAAAACAAAGCACAAGGAGAGCACGAACAATTAAAATTGATTTGAAATTCATCCAATGCCGTTTTTACTAAATAAGAAAAGGTTTTATGAGTAACATGGTACGTTTTACTTTTCTCAGCGCTGCATGAGGATGGACCAATCACAGCAGACTGCGACTACTGAATATTTATATATTTATATTTATATCAAAGGACTTATATTGGCTTCTATACTGTTTATATTGATTTTAGAGATTGCTGTGGCGGATTTGCATATATCAGGGATGATATAAGAGGTTCTGCAAACAAAGAAACTTTAACAAAAATGCCGTCCTGATGATTGAATGTGTAGTGTGATTAAGATTTGATAAAAATATTTTTTAAAAAGGAAGGAAATGTTCTTCGCCCTAAAACATACACTTTTATTTGTTTGTTGTTTTGTAAATTAATTAGCCATATATTAGAACAAAAATTGTAAAATTAACCCATAAGAAATGGTTGTAGGACTAATGTTGAGTCAATAGCGCCACCTGCAGGTCATATTACATCACAACCTCCCGTTTCTAACACTTGAATGAGAAAAATGAGAAATAAATACACATCCACACACTCAGTCTGTACATAGTTTTATTGAGGCCTTCCGAGATTAGCAGTTTAGAAATCAGTATAGATAACGCATTAAAAAACCTATGTACAAATTTGGATTGTGGGGTAATGTCTTTTATAATGGTAATTTCAGCTTATTACAAAAAAAAAAAACAATAAAAAAGAACATTAAAAGAAAAACAAAAGTGGCTCATGGATACAAATAACAAATAAAGAGCCATATCTAGGATCTAAAGCATACTAAAATATGTAACGAATTTCTAAATAGCAATGCAATGTTTACGATAAACCGTCGAGAGGCAGCATTGGAGACACACGGAAAACACAAACTAATTATACTAATCGTATTGCAAACTAAAAAGTAAATGGCTCAAGAATGTTTATATATTTTGTGCAATCATGGTTAGGATTTTAAAAACTGGCTTTAGTATATGCTATTGCAACATAATCACCCCTGAGTGAAATCCAACAAGCTATTATATATATAGCAAAAGACAAGTAAGAAATAAGACGAGTAAATCAATTATTCTGAAAAGTCGCTGGTAATAAAATTTTTCAAACCAAATGCAAACACACCGAACTCCCTTGTTACCAGCATGCCTACTGAAAAACAAACAGCTTAATCCAAAGAAATAAAATAATTAATGCATATACAAATTCATGTTTCACGTCACACAGTTCAGATGGGTTTGGTTGTGCTGTTGTAGACGAGTTTCTCCGAGTCCACGTAAGAGTGAACGTGTCCGCCGTTAACCGCCACTTGCTGATGTTTGTTCCGACGCTTCTTCCTTCCCTTCACGAGGCAACATGCGATAACAACCAGCAGGATCGCGATGGCGAAGCCCAGAACGACTGCGAACGCAATGGCAGCTGAGGAGAGAAGAGACGCGTGTCAATCATGCACATCTGGATCAGTGGAGAATCAATGCATGCAAAACAATCCCTAAACATCTGTTAATTATTTACTTATTTATGATTTAACGCCATATCAGGAGCAATGGCTATATTCAATGCAATCAATGGTATTTCAGTTTAAAAAATAATTATGATTACAATCAATTCAATACATTGTTTACAATAATTTAACAATTTTCTTTAAAAAAAAAACACGCATATGTAAAAGTGCGTCTCTGATAAAGAGAATATTTGTCTACGAAACCTGAACTTTGATAAGGTTTCTATGGAAGCTTGTTTCCGCCACAGAATAAAACATTTTAAAAGATAATTTGCGACTTTTTATCTCACAATTGCGAGTTTACATCTCTCAATTCTGACTTTATTTCTCAGAATTGCGAGATATAAAGTCAGAATTGCGTGAAATAAAGTCAGAATTGCGAGATATAAAGTCAGAATTGCGTGTTATAAAGTCAGAATTGCGAGATATAAAGTCAGAATTGCGAGATATAAAGTCAGAATTGCGAGATATAAAGTCAGAATTGCGAGATATAAAGTCAGAATTGTGAGATATAAAGTCAGAATTGCGTGTTATAAAGTCAGAATTGTGAGATATAAAGTCAGAATTGCGTGTTATAAAGTCAGAATTGTGAGATATAAAGTCAGAATTGTGTGTCATAAAGTCAGAATTGTGAGATATAAAGTCAGAATTGCATGAAATAAAGTCGCAATTGCATCTTTAAATTTAAATTGCGACTTTTTTTCTCGCAATTGCGACTTTATATCACGCAATTCTGACTTTATATCACATAATTGTGAGTTTATATCTTGCAATTCTGACATCTTTTCTAAGAATTGTGAGATATAAAGTCCAATAAGGGGGAAAAAAAATGACTTTTTTTATTTTTATTTTTTTACCTCAGAATAGTTTATATCTCACAATTCTGACTTTATAACATGCAATTGCGACTTTATATCTCACAATTCTGACTTTATATCTCCCAATTGTGTATTATAAAGTCAGAATTGTGAGATATGAAAAATTGCGAGATGTGAGAAAAAAAAGTCAGAATTTCAAGTATATTTCTCGCAATTGCGAGTTTATATCTCATAATTCTGACTTTATATCACGCAATTTTGACTTAACACAATTGCGACTTTATATCACGCAATTGTGAGAAAAAAAGTCAGAATTGTGAGATTAAAAAGTCGCAATTACCTTTTTTATTTTTCACTCTGTGGCGGAAACAAGCTTCCATAGGTTTGGACTTACAGCGCTTTGATTAACAAATGATGAGGTGTTGATTTAGTGAAATGTTTGTGCATCTTATATATGTTTTATATTACTCCTAAATTATGCTCATGTTGGTCTTAGTTTGCTTATTTGTGGTTATGTTTGCTTTAACGTCCCACGATAGTGGAAAAATCTTGTGTTTTCCATGCACGGAAAAGTCACGGAAATATACAAAATCAGACATATGCCAGTAGTAACGACAGTAATAACAATATTTACATGGAATCTTTCAATTTAATATTTGTCAGAAATTCTACAATTATTCCAGGAGAAAACGTTTTAAAAATATCCATTTATAGATTTTCTGAATAAAAATGTTGTCTAATATTATTTTTAAAAGGACATACTATTAAAATATGTTTTATACTCATGAAGTTTTTACATAAAATCACAAACCGGTTTCCATAAATATCTGCATGTCTAAGAAAACACAGACATGCATGTAATGCAAACTTGCATTAACGAGGTTTTAGTGCAACTTTTTACATTTAAACAAGATATTATCTGAGCAACATGATTCTCAATGTTCATCTTTTAAAGAAAAGCATGAATGTTATGCATTTATGAAGAGGCGTTACCTGTGTCGTTACTGCCTTCTTGCTTCTCAAACTGTCCACGTGTGGCAAACACGTCAGACTCTGAAATAATAATATAAACAGGGAATGAAGTTTTGCAGGAGAGAAAACAGAAAACAGTCTGTGTTTCCCACAGGATTTTTGTTTGTTAGACTTTGGTTCCTCTGGAGGGGGATGAACATGTAGTGCATTTGAAAGTTAAAATCATCAATCTGGTGCACTTTGAGAAAAGAGTCAGTGAATTGATTTGATTTGCACCTGAACTTAAATAAGAGGGATTGATGAAATCAGCTTCTTACCGTTTTCGAATCCATTCAGCCGAACTCCGGGTCTGGCGGTACCACTTTTAGCATAGCTTAGCATAGATCATTGAATCGGACAGGACCATTAGCATCTCTCTCAAAAAAATGACCAAAGAGTTTAGGTATTTTTCCTATTTAAAACTTGACTCTTCTGTAGTTACATCGTGTACTAAGACCGACGGAAAATGTAAAGTTGCGATTTTCTAGGCTGATATGGCTAGGAACTATACTTAAAATACCTAAACTCTTTGGTCATTTTTTTGAGAGAGATGCTAATGGTCCTGTCCAAGTCAATGATCTATGCTAAGCTATGCTAAAAGTGGTACCGCCAGACCCGGAGTTCGGCTGAATGGATTAGAAAACGGTAAGACTCAACTGTTTGAGTAAAATGAGCCTATTTCCAAAAAAAGTGGAGTATCCCTTTAAATCTCAAACTCACCGGTCACTGAACCGCACGAACTCATGCAGTCATCCTTCGTCTTAAAGCGGTTCAAGTTTCCGTAACACCCGCCGTAGTTAAAACGACTACAGAGCTGATCATACGGATTGTAGTACCAGTGGGTGAGGCTCTCGCGACAGCTTCCCGTTACCGGCGGCTCCACGCAGTGAGCTGGAAGAGGGAAGGAATCGAAGAGGGAATGAAGTTTAAGATAAAATTATCATCAATAAATATGTTTTGCATAATTTGCATAAATCACAACAGAAAATGAAATATAAAGTCACCTTTGGATGTGTCCACAGGAATTTCCAGCAATCGACTGAACTTTTTGTTCACTGAACGTAAAGAGAAGAACAAGTCCATTCAGGGCTGAACGATTCAACACACTTTACATGTAATCGCACGCGATTATGAAATGGCAAAGGCTGTGATTATTATGTGTTATGTGCAGCTTGTCAGTGACGTACGGCTCAGTAAACGCAGCTCCGTCTGAAACTGTGAGTTTGAGTCACTTATATTGTGCATTTGAGAAAGCAACACGCGTCAAACATCTTTCCAGACATGAGACGCATTTATGAACCTCATGTCCAACAAAAGACGACATTTAATAACATGCTTTTCCTCCAGACTCACTTCATGAGGACAGCTGAGCTCCTCCTGGGAGATGATGAGCTTCTGACACAGAATAAGGCAGTCGTGTGTTTATGAGTCGTGATTAATCAAAGCGTTTCAATCTTCTGTTTATTCAGATTCAGAGAGTGTGATGCCGATAGGGATTTCCTGGTATGATGTGTGTTATCGTACTTCTGCGGGGCATGTGTGTGTGTGAGATGCCCTCTGGTGTTCAGAGGGATATGTGGTGTGTGTGTGTGTGTGTGAGACGCCCTCTGGTGTTCAGAGGGATCTGTGGTGTGTGTTTATGAGTCGTGATTAATCAAAGCGTTTCAATCTTCTGTTTATTCAGATTCAGAGAGTGTGATGCCGATAGGGATTTCCTGGTATGATGTGTGTTATCGTACTTCTGCGGGGCATGTGTGTGTGTGAGATGCCCTCTGGTGTTCAGAGGGATATGTGGTGTGTGTGTGTGTGTGTGTGTGTGTGTGTGTGTGTGTGTGTGTGAGACGCCCTCTGGTGTTCAGAGGGATATGTGGTGTGTGTGTGTGTGTGTGAGATGCCCTCTGGTGTTCAGAGGGATGAGGGATCTGTGGTGTGTGTGTGTGTGTGTGTGTGAGACGCCCTCTGGTGTTCAGAGGAATATGTGGTGTGTGTGTGTGTGTGTGTGTGTGTGAGACGCCCTCTGGTGTTCAGAGGGATATGTGGTGTGTGTGTGTGTGAGAGACGCCCTCTGGTGTTCAGAGGGATTTGTGGTGTGTGTGTGTGTGTGTGTGAGACGCCCTCTGGTGTTCAGAGGGATCTGTGGTGTGTGTTTATGAGTCGTGATTAATCAAAGCGTTTCAATCTTCTGTTTATTCAGATTCAGAGAGTGTGATGCCGATAGGGATTTCCTGGTATGATGTGTGTTATCGTACTTCTGCGGGGCATGTGTGTGTGTGAGATGCCCTCTGGTGTTCAGAGGGATATGTGGTGTGTGTGTGTGTGTGTGTGTGTGTGTGTGTGTGTGTGTGTGTGTGTGTGTGAGACGCCCTCTGGTGTTCAGAGGGATATGTGGTGTGTGTGTGTGTGTGTGAGATGCCCTCTGGTGTTCAGAGGGATGAGGGATCTGTGGTGTGTGTGTGTGTGTGTGTGTGAGACGCCCTCTGGTGTTCAGAGGAATATGTGGTGTGTGTGTGTGTGTGTGTGTGTGTGAGACGCCCTCTGGTGTTCAGAGGGATATGTGGTGTGTGTGTGTGTGAGAGACGCCCTCTGGTGTTCAGAGGGATTTGTGGTGTGTGTGTGTGTGTGTGTGAGACGCCCTCTGGTGTTCAGAGGGATTTGTGGGGTGTGTGTGTGTATGTGTGTGAGACGCCCTCTGGTGTTCAATGGGATATGTGGTGGATATGTGGGGTGTGTGTGTTTGTGTATGTGTATGTGTGTGTGTATGTGAAACGCTAGAGATGTGACGGTGATAATATTCTCCCACCGGTTAATCGACTTGTGACAACACCGGTATTACCGGTTTCATCGTGGGCGTGGGGGGTGTTAGAGTGATGTAATTATTTTTTTTTTTTTACATGGCGTCAATTCATCATTCGTATTGAGTTTGATTGACATGCGATCTGACCAATCAAATTCCACCATTTTTGTGCGACAAAGCAGTCAAAAGAGTTATTGATTAACTTCGGTGGATTTGAACTTGGCTTTAACTGAGGCAATCTGTCACAACACATTAAAGAGCCAAAAAACGGTAGGCCTATTTTATATTTGACTGATCAAATTTGAAAGTTGAGACTTTGTTTCATATTAAATATTACCTGATTGGTCCTGTCTTTTCCGCGCGTTGTCAGTGTCCTCTATTTTTCACTGCTTGAGATCATGTTGAGAACAATAACGCCCTATTTAAGGGTATAGAGCGCGATTTCGGATTCAACCACAGTGTTTGAATGGTGGGTTCGTTATTATTCTTGAAAAACGCAAACGCTTATATTAAACATAAAACGTTTATTAAAAAGAATAAGAATACACCATGTAAGGTTACATTTCATCACTTCACGAATGGACAGCGACTCTTAAGTAGCAGGAACGCGTTCTCGCGCATTCATGTTAAGTGCATTTTTGGGAAACGCGCGTGGAATTGCGGCGTGTGACGAGCGTAACCTTGCACATAGAGAACGCTCTTAAGAGCTGGAATCTCCGCACTAGCCTAACTGAAAACTATGAAAGCCGTGTGACCGGCCAACCGGTGAAAAAATACATTAAAGAAACTATTCCCTCTGATTTTGTTTCATTAATAAATTTTGACTAATCGCAGCAGTCTCGCATTCGTTTAGAGCTCGTGTGAATTTAACGAACAACCTCGTTCCAACAGGAAACGCCACATGAATTTCACTGCGATTTATGAGTTTTTCTTTTGCGTGAAAAGTTCGCCGGAGATGTGTTAAAAGATTAATTCATGCACACAAGAGAGTGCATTCATGATTATTAGGCTACCGGTATACTAATCCTTGTTCAAGGGCGAAAAGAGAACTCGATACTGACGCGCGTCTTTTTCGTGTGTGTGTGTGTGTATGTATGTGTGCGTGTGTAATAGGCAGGACTTACAGCGCGCGGTCTCTTGTTTTGTCGCGCTTGAATGGTTGAGCGTGATCATACAACGCTAGTCAACTGGTGACAGAAAATACGGATACTGCGTAATTGCTTTAAAAAAAATTTTTTGCGGTGCTGCGGTGGGCAAGTGATGAAACCGGTGTTGCGACTGAACACCGTGTAACACCGGTAACACCGACTATCGCGCCAAGCCTATGAGACGCCCTCTGGTGTTCAGAGGGATTTGTGGGGGGGTGTGTGTGTGTGTGTGAGACGCCCTCTGGTGTTCAGAGGGATTTGTGGGGGGGTGTGTGTGTGTGTGTGTGAGACGCCCTCTGGTGTTCAGAGGGATTTGTGGGGGGGTGTGTGTGTGTGTGTGTGAGACGCCCTCTGGTGTTCAGAGGGATTTGTGGGGTGTGTGCGTGAGACGCCCTCTGGTGTTCAGAGGAATTTGTGGGGGTGTGTGTGTGTGTGTGTGTGTGAGAGAGACGCCCTCTGGTGTTCAGTGGGATTTGTGGGGTGTGTGTGTGTGTGTGTGTGTGTGTGTGAGAGAGTGCCCTCTGGTGTTCAGAGGGATTTGTGGGGTGTGTGTGTGTGTGTGTGTGTGTGTGTGTGTGAGAGAGTGCCCTCCGGTGTTCAGAGGGATTTGTGGGGTGTGTGTGTGTGTGTGAGAGAGTGCCCTCTGGTGTTCAGAGGGATTTGTGGGGTGTGTGTGTGTGTGTGTGTGTGTGTGTGTGTGTGTGTGTATGTGTGTGAGACGCCCTCTGGTGTTCAGAGGGATTTGTGGGGTGTGTGTGTGTGTGTGAGACGCCCTCTGGTGTTCAGAGGGATTTGTGGGGTGTGTGTGTGTGTGTGTGAGACGCCCTCTGGTGTTCAGAGGGAAAACTGCGCATAAAATAATCTCAGCCTTCGCCAAATCGCATGCGGTTTCATTGCGATTAATAGTGCAGCTCTAATAGCCTCATCAGTCACACATAAAACTGTTTTTTGAAACTAATAAATGCTTAAATGTATCTTGATTTAAGAATGTTTAGATATTTGTACTGTAAAACAAGACAAAATACTGAGCAAGAAACTTTTCTTTTCAGTGCATAATCTGTTTTTATAGTAATGATGAAAGTGATCCTCACATCTGGCGCATTCGCCCTCGTCCGAACCGTCGCTGCACTGCTTCTCTCCGTCACACTCGAAATCTTTTCCGATGCAACATCCACTAGAACATGTGAAGTGTTCAGGACCACAAGCCACGTCACACTGCTCAACTGTGTGTGTTTGCAAGAGTTCAGAACAGAGGATTTCACTTTAGACATTTATAATAAAAATTAAATAGCATACTGGCATTGAAAAAAATCAGCAAGATTACCATCATGGATCGGTCCTAATCTTCCAGATGGAGGACCAGAAACTGCAATAATAAGAAAATATTTAATGTAAAATAAAGATATTTTGAAAAGCCACACTTAAAAATTAGTTTAAGTGATTTCATTTGACAACAAAAATGGCAAATAAAGTGTCATTTATTATTTAAAACAAAAAACAGAATGCACAGACACACTTTACAAACAAAACATTTGAAATAAAGAGATGATTATGCACATTAATAAATGATTAATGCACTTTTGAATGAGCCATTGATGACACGCAGCTGCTTTATTATTAGTTTTCACAGTTTGTGTTGAAACGTATTAAGCAATGCATGTTTTTCATGCAGTTTAATAAGGTAAAGCCGCCTGAAAAAAACATTATTTTAACCATTACCTGTCCTAATTTGCAAAAACTAAAATAATAATAATAATAATAATAATAATAATAATATTATTATTATTATTATTTTTTATATATATATATATATATATATATATATATATATATATATATATATATATATATATATATATATATATATATATATATATATATATTAGTATTTTTATTTATTTAGTTTTTGCAAATTATGATTATTGCAAATTATTATTATTATTATTTTTTGGGAAAGTCACAAGTGAATTAAAAACCTATAAAAGTTAAGATAAAAACTTTTGTATTACATAACTATAGTTATAGTATTAAATGTTAGATTTGGTTGTTTAAATAAATTAACACTTGTATACATTTTATGCACAATAACAATCATTTGCATTATACTTTAATTAGTAAATAAATTAATAATTAGTAAATAAATTATATATATATATATATATATATATATATATATATATATATATATATATATATATATATATATATATATATATATATATATATATATATATATATATATAATTTTTAGCTATGCTATTATTACCATTTATGGCTCCACTCTGCACAGTGAAAATTTAAGTTTTATCTGTTGTAATTAATGAGCATCTGTTTGTAAACGTGACCATAAAAAAAAAAAAAGAACAATACCTGAAACTTTGTCACAAGCGTTCTCGCATTCGTTGAACGTCAGGTAGTTGTTGCTGTTCGGTCTGCAGCCTCCGAACTTGAACTCCTCGCATTTCTCAGTGGCGGCATTGTAGTGCCAGCGTGGAAAAGAGCCTCGACACGGACCCTCCTTCTTCGGCACCAGACAGTGATCTGATCGGAGGAAGACCATTCATTCGTTTATTCAACATTTACAACAAATGTTGCTGACTTGCACTGAACAGAATAAGCTGATTCACTTCTAAAGGCCTGCAATGTCAAATAAAGAAAATTCTCTTTTCATTTACTTGCTCTTATGTTGTTCCTGACAGAAAACGAAGTATCATAACTTAGTCCGTATGACTTGCATGCAATATTCAAAGTCTTCTGAAATTACATGTTTTGTGCCACTGGTTCTAGTGTCTGTCTGGTCAATAAAACATGTAAAAGTCAGAATCGCAAGTTATAAACTTTGAACTGCGAGATAAAAACTTACAATTGCGAGAGAAGTCAGATTTTTAGGACACTAAATTAGGCCACAACTAAATTAGGCCACATTAGGCCACAACTGCCCCAGTTGCCCCAATAATGGTTGGAGTCTGACTGGTAACCTGAAGGTTGTGGGTTCAATTCTCAATATATGTGTGTGTGTGTGTGTGTGTGTGTGTGTGTGTGTGTGTGTGTGTGCACTAACATGGAGTGGTTAAATGCAGAGGACAAATTTCAAGTATGGGCTACCATACTTGGCCTACACATTCACATCACATTTCTTTTAAATTAAATTGCGAGTTATAAAGTCTGAACTATGAAAAATGTCACAACTATGAGATATAAACTCACAATTCTGAGAAAAATGTCACAACTATGAGATATACACTCACAATTCTGAGAAAAAAGTCACAACTATGAGATATAAACTCACAATTCTGAGAAAAAAGTCAAAACTATAAGATATAAACTCAATTCTGAGAAAAAAGTCACAACTATGAGATATAAACTCACAATTCTGAGAAAAAAAGTCAAAACTATAAGATATAAACTCAATTCTGAGAAAAAAGTCACAACTATGAGATATAAACTCACAATTCTGAGAAAAAAAGTCACAACTATGAGATATAAACTCACAATTCTGAGAAAAAAAGTCAAAACTATAAGATATAAACTCACAATTCTGAGAAAAAAGTCAAAACTGTAAGATATAAACTCACAATTCTGACAAAAAAGTCAAAACTATAAGATATAAACTCACAATTCTGAGAAAAAAGTTGTGCAAATAGAAAATAGTTTTAGAAAATACATCACAATTGTGAGCTCCAAAGTCCAAATTTTGAGATATAAACTCATAATTGCGGAAAAGACAGAATTGTGAGATATAAACTCATAATTGTAAGTTATAAATTCTGAACAGCGAGATATAAACTCACAATTAGGAGGAAAAAGTCAGAATTATGAGATATAAAACATTTTTTTTATTGTGTAGCAGAAAAAAAACGGAAAAAAAAAACCGTCCATACTTTTTCTAACACATCATCATAAAAGTGCCGGTCATGTGTTCCTTCAGGAATTCAACCGTGTGTGTGTGTGTGTGTGTGTGTGTGTGTGTGTGTGAACACACAACCTATGTGAAATATGAATGCTTACTCAGACACAGAACTAAAAGTACCACTTACACAAGCGGAAAATATGAAAGGAGATAAATACCACAGTGCTGTAGATTTGCTTCAGATAAACACGCATTTAACTCTTTAATCTGGTACAATCAGTAACTGTGAACAGACAACTTTTTAATAATTAATGACTTATGATTTAAATGCGTTACACATTACATAGTTTATTCACGTTTCCTGCGCTTTGAAAACACAAATGCAACATGAATAATGTAAATATCGGTTCTGAATTCAAACTGATAGAATTAATTTGTCTATGATCGTCTGAATTCAGGATTTTAGATTTACATTTTTGGTCAAAGCCTCATGAGGACAGCTTCACAAACCCTCGATGACGAGAATGTCCTCATTCTCTGTGAAACTCCCACCGCAAAACCTGCCGTACCTGTTTGTGAAACACTCAAGAAAATGGCCACACACAGCTCAGATGGTTTCTTGTTTCAGCTGAAGCTAGAAAACATCGTGCAATCGATTACCAGTCTAAAACCTCTGAGCCACGTCCAGGATTTATCATGAAATCTCTGATGGTTTAGACAAAATAACTCAACCTAGTCGAGCTGCGATTAAAAGAAAGCACTGTTTGAGAAAACCAGAACATTCTGGGTTAACAGAACGAAACTGTTTGACAAATCCTGGTAAATGGTTAATCCATGTTTTCCGGCAACTAATTAAGGTCACTTCAAAACTTGTTGGACCAGAACTCATAATAGGTCAACAGAACTCAGACTGAATGACTGAGAAACGCTCTTCACAGAACTTGATAGCAATGAGCGGTTTCATTTTTATAGCAAGTGATGATGCATATAGAAATGAATATTAACTCTGACGGCCTTCAAGAACATCACACTTCATACAATATACAAAGGCAGCCGTCCTCAACATATTAAACTGGATATCTGTTCACATTTTTTAAAATTAAGAGTTTATCATTTTCAGTTTCGGTCAAAAAAATAGATTTCTGACAACTTCTTTCATAACAAGTTTATATATCAGAATTCTGACTCTTTTCCCCACAATTACGAGTTTATATCTCATAATTCAGACTTTATAACTCAATTGCAATGTTATATGTCACAATTCTGACTTTTTTACCCACAATTACGAGTTTATATATCAAAAATTGGACTTAATTCTGACTTTTTTCTTGCAATTATGTGTTTATATCTTCAAAATTCGGAGTTTATAACTCCCAATTGCGATGTTACATCACACAATTCTGACTTTTTCTCGCAATTACAAGTTTATAACTCCCAATTTAGACCGTATAGGTCACAATTGCAAGTTTATATCTCACAATTCAGAGAATCGTAAGCTATAGTCTAAACTGTGAGACGTCACAGTTGCCTTTTTTATTTCTTTATTCCCTGGCGGAAACATACAGACCTCAACAGATCTGTTTTAATTAGTGCAATTTTTTCCAGAAATGAATTGTTCGGTGCATATAATGTACATGCTCTACAATTTGTATATTATCTATGTTGATATATTCAGCAGAAAAATTCCACCTGCAGTTAAAAAGCAAATAAATATATGAAGCAAACATACACAACTCCTGTTGCGTTTTCATGTACTCACGGAGTGACTGTTCTGGGGTCAGGACCAAAACCGAGACCTCGGTCGAGCCCGTCTGTCCTGCGTCATCTGTGACCGTGAGTCGGAACTTATACATCCCGGGAGAAAGATTGGAGACGGTCACGGAATCCTTAAATTGCCCTTTCTGACAACAACAAGAAAGAAGAAATTGTACATTAATTAAATATCTAAATAAAAAACAAATACATTGTCAGAATTTATAGCTGTCTAATCTGATGCATTATATATATATATATATATATATATATATATATATATATAATGAACTCTTAGTAATAAATAACAGCGCAGACACACCTTCATAATAGCCGACGTGTCTCCAGACACCTGCACCCACTCATACTTCACAATCTCTTTATCGTCTTTGCTCTGAATGCCGTTTAACTCCACATCTTCTTGTGGTTGAACGACTCGGTCCTGCCCGGCAATTGCAACCGGAGGTTTGTCCTCCACGTCTGCAAGAAATCAAAACACTGCTGCCATGAAACATTATGCAACATGAAACAACAGCCATGGGAACTGCATAAGATGCCAAGAATGATAGCGAGAACGCAAGCTTGATCTTGTATGCTGAAGATCAGCCGATAGAGAACTAATAAAGTGTGATTTAAAGGAACACGCCGACTTTTTGGGACTTTAGCTTATTCACCGTATCCCCCAGAGTTAGACAAGTCCATACATACCCTTCTCATCTCCGTGCGTGCCGTAACTCTGTCTGACGCACCCACCGCTAGCCTAGCTTAGCACAAAGACTGGAGGTAAACGGCTCCAGCTAGCATACTGCTCCCAATAAGTGACAAAATAACGCCAACATTTTCCTATTTACATGTTGTGATTTGTATAGTCACAGCGTGTACAAATAACAAGGTCACATGAGTCAATAACTTGAAAATGTTGGCATTATTTTGTCACTTATTGGATGCAGTATGCTAGCTGGAGCCGTTTACCTCCAGTCTTTGTGCTAAGCTAGGCTAGCGGTGGGTGCGTCAGACAGAGTTACGGCACGCACGGAGATGAGAAGGGTATGTATGGACTTGTCTAACTCTGGGGGCTTCGGTGAATAAGCTAAAGTCCCAAAAAGTCGGCGTGTTACTTTAAGTGTCAGACATGCAGAGGAACTGAAAGACTAAAAGATATCAATCCTAAACAAGATGCGATTCTATACGGTTGAACCAGGGGCGCAGGAACACAACAGCAATCATTATCATCAGGTTTCTGCATTCAGATCATCAAGACTATGAAATCAAGATACGACTTTTCAGAATTTTAGTCGATTTCTGTATAAACTGCTGTACTCCAAAAACATGAGAAAATAAGTGTGCATAGGGGTGGGCGATATACCGGTATACATAATAAACCGGACGAAATCGGTCAACCGGTAGAGATTCTGGGTGATCATCTCTCGCGGTTACGCTGACGTGGCGTTGCCGTTCTGTGCCGTCTCGAGAGCTTATCGTTTGAATGCGTTATTAAGCCTTAATTTTAAACCGTTCAAGCTCAAGATAACAGACTCATTTTGGTATATGCGTGCACTGTCTGAGAGAAATGCGCGCACATAAAGCCGCTGCTCATACAGCGTGAGAACTGAACTTAGCACCTAGACTTCTAGGCAAACACACACACACGTCAAAATGCCTGCGTTTTGTATCCTCGTAAACACAGTCGTTTATGTCTTAAGTGGACGTAAATGGTGGAGAAAGAAAGCGCATGTGTATCAGTATATTGGATCAGTGCATTCGCTCTTAAAGTGACAGCAGCCTAATAAACCTGCTTTGCTCTATTGTAGTTTTTTATTTCTAGTGCTTAAAGTTTTTCACGTAGGTCTATTTAATTTGTGTCTTTGTTCAATTTTATTGCTTGTAATTATTTTCTTTGCTCCTATTTTATCACTGACTTGCCTTTAGTGAGATTGTAAAAAAAAAAAATATATATATATATTTTTTTTTTAACTTATGTTAGTTAGGCTAGCATTACTTTATGTGATTTTGAAATTGGAAATGAGATTTATGAAATTTCAAATCAATTCTTATGTCAAAAAACTTTATTTAAAGCACTAAATAACTATATCGTTGTCAAGAAATACAATTATTCATATCGTGATATAAGATTTGTCATATAAGTGTGCATTTAATTTACAGTCATTCTCTCCCAGAAAAACAGCAAAACTATTGATCTTGCACTCCTCTGTTTGTCAAATCAGCTGTGATGTAAACTAAACACTATTGGCTATTTAAAGAGTATTAAATAATCAATTTTTTTGTACGTCTCGTCAGTCAACACAGAAAACTGCACTTAATTTGCTCCCCAATATGACTGTTATCAATTAATTCCTACGCCCCTGGTTATTACAACCGGCTTGAATATGAAACAATGACACGCTTCTGAGGATCTCAGCAGGTCTGGACATGCATGAGTATTTCAAGGAGTAAGTTTTAAAACATACTTGACCAAAAACACTACATACAAAAATCCTGAATCCTGAAAAAAACACTAGATATAAGAGATTTCTTGACACGCCTAAGATGATTTTCCTTACCTGGCACCTGTTGCTCAATGTACTCTTTAAAAATAAATGTCAAAAACAGGCGTCAAATATATACAGAAATCCAGAATTTACTAATTTACTACTGAACTGTACAATAAATGTAATATCTCCACATACTTGTAAGACGATTTCCTCTTACCTGAAATCTTTTGCTCGAGGTAATCTTTAAAAACAGACTTCAGAAGGTAGTTGCTGAAGCCCTTCTTCCTCACAAAGCGACAGACTTTCGTCTGTTTGTACAGACAGTTGAAGATGAAGCACGAGGTGATGCTTTTGGGATCTTGACCGTGCTCCATCAGAGCCAGATTGCAGTTTGGATCATTACAGCAAGCCCGAACACAGTCTTCAGCCCGGGTCACCTGAGGAGAACTCAGGAATGTGGCTCCTTCCTTCACAGACTCATCCGTGTTCAACACGAAATCCTCTTTGCCATTACTGAATCTTTCCATGCAGGGTTTCCCTTGATCCTGAGCCTCTGATGGAGACGCATGGAGAACGATGTGCAGAACCACCGCGGTCCAGAAGAACCAGAGCCGAGCCGGAGTCATTCTCCAACAGAAGAAAACCTCCAGTCAAATCCCTTTATAAACGATTCAAAACCAATCTGAACAGAAAGAGAAAACTTTACACATTAAAACTCCCAAATATTTATATATAATATAAAAAATATAAACGTTAAAACTTCCAAATATTTATATATATATTTATATATATATATATATTTGGTAGTTTTAACAGACTAAATCCATAAAGAATCAATAAGGAGTCATTCTCCAACAGAAGAAAATCTCCAGTCAAATCCCTTTATAAACGATTCAAAACCAATCTGAACAGAAAGAGAAAACTTTAAACGTTAAAACTTCCAAACAATATTAATTTTATAGCTAGTAGAATAACTAAATCCATAAAGAATCAATAAGGAGTCATTCTCCAAAGGAACAAAACCTCCAGTCAAATCTCTTTATAAATTATTAAAGATTAATCTGAAAAAAGAAAACTTTCAACATTAACACTTCCAAATAATATTTATATTATACATACAGCTAGTCCAATGACTAAATCCATAAAAAATCAATGAGTCACTCTCCAATAAAGAACAAAACTTCCAATAAAATATATATATAAAAAATGTATTGTATTATATAATAGCTGGGGGTTTCAAGCTTTTAAATTTCCACAGACCACCAAATATGATCATCCTAATACAAGCAAACCCACAATTTTTAAGGCATCTATATATTTTCACGTGCAAAATACTATTTCGAAAACATCTATTATGCTACATTATTATATGTTTTTTCCTACTCACTACAGCACTGTATTGTTAGATGTATTATTTCTATATTTAAGTCGACTATTGAATAAGAGAGAATCCATATAAAAGGAGTCATTCTCCTCTGGACAATAACAACTCGCAGTATCTTTTCACACATACGGTGAATCAGGTAAACTAGGAAATGTTATGACATTGAGATAACTGACTGTAAAGTAAATCTCCAGATCAATCTGAGAAGATTACCAAAAGTATTCATACAGTACAAAACATTCTCATAACCATCTAGAAAGACTTTAAACACGCCATTAATCAGACATTATCCCCTAAAAAAAGTTAAAACTATAGCCTATCGATACCTTAAAACACTCACAATTCTTATACGACACAATAGCGAATATTTACCACCACAGTAATGTTGAATATATCTGGTTTAATGAAACATAAACATTACAGGCCGACTGAGGGAAAACGCAGCAGATTTTTGTGCTCGTCATTTAAACACTTTAAAACATTAAACATATCAACTTCTCACCTATTAAACAGCACTATAAGAGTTCGTCTCCTCCAAACACGGTGTAATTCCTCATCGGCCAGATATAAAAGCGTCGTTTAAACCAGAGTTTCGGTGGAAATGTGTCGCTGATTCCGAGTAAAACTGTGGCAGATCCGGAGCTTCAGGTGTGTCCGATACCGAGATACCTGCGCGAGCAGGAAGTGATGACGTCACGCCGCAGGCACTCAGACTCCGCCCCCTCACCGCGGTGTTGAGTTATGTTTGCTTGGGGAAATATTTATCCACCGTTCTTGCCAGGCGTTCAGTTTCTAATGTCTGACTGTTGTCTAACTGCATCAACGAACTAACCCGCAGACTATAACACGTGATCTGTGGCTATTGTGCGTGACTGTCACTTCTGCTTAATGTGTAATGGGGTTGTTTTGACATCCAATAATAATGTTTTTTTATTATTTTTTTTTGGTTTGGTTTTATAAAAAACTAATTTGTTAAAAAAGAAATTAACTTCTGTTATAAAGTGTCTATTAAAGTGCAATGGAAAGTGTCGTTTCCTTATTCAGATTAGATGCATCATTCACCACAAACCCCGAAAGGACTTTTTGAAGTGCTATTCATGTGAAGTTTCATGTTGGTGATCTTTCTGAAAAATCAAGCTTCAAAGCCACAGCGACTCTCAATGTATTTGCTCATTTGCTTTAGCTAGTTCTCCGGTTTAACTTAACTAGGTATATCATGTGCTCTTCAGTCGCTTCACATTGATTTATTCTAATAAGAAGCACTTTAAAGTGTGTGAATTATGTCTGAATGCACATATTTCTTTGAGTGCACCAATTCTGGCCTGAGCTTCAGATGATGCCAATGATTCCTCTTCTGGGCATGCATGCAGTGAACGTCGCTTTGTCTGAGGTTTGAGGTAAACAATGCATTGAAGTGAGATTGACATTATCATTTCTGTAACGGAAACCCACTTTAAGTGCACGAATGTAAAATCCCCCAACACGTTTTAAAGACATCATCTGACACGCCATTGTTCAGTACAAAGACTGGTTGTTTGATACATTAATCAGCATTAAATCCTTTTAAGAAACTGACATGAATGGTGTATTTACAATCCCCTCCTCTTTTAATATTCTTAAATCTATTGTCTTAATGTCTGTGTTTAGTATCTGTGTTTATTCATTTAGCTCGTATTCAAGAGCGTAAATATGCACTTGTTTTGTAATTAATAAATCGTTAAATGCAAGTTTTGGGCGCTTGTGATCCACATACAGAACCAGCTGCAGTGTTTAAACAGCTGGATGCTCTAAAATGATAAACGTAAAAAAAACCTTAATGTACTAAAACTCACATTAAACAATCAAATTCAGTATGTGTATTAAATATAGGCGAGCAGATGAGCCCAGAATATGAACACAACATGCTTTCATTATGGTTTTCTCTTGCCTGTACATAGTAGGCCTATGCATTATTAATAAGGTGTATTGAATTTGTTTTTTTAATATCACCGTCTGACTGGTAAAAATGACTGGCGAAAGTACCTGGATCATGATCTACTACTTGAGCTTCTTCTTTACGATCGCGAGGCCACAGAAGAGGATTTGTGAATGACAGCGAAGCGTTTATTACATTATCAAGGTCACATGATACTGACAACATGACAATGTCCAGATTACACTTATACTACACACACTCTCTTCCAGAGATGGGACCAAGTCACACATGTGCAAGTCTCAAGTCTTAACCTTCAAGTCTCAAGTAAGTCCCAAGTATTTTTTTCTTGGGCAAGTCAAGTCCAAGTCAAGTCACCTTATTATTGTAATTTTACCTGCAGAATCTAATCTTAATAAAGTGAAAAGACAAGATATAAGTAACTGTCAGTAAATTACAATAATTTGGATTTGCATTGTAAATACTCATGTTCAGTAAAATACATCATGGAATCAAACAAAATTGTAACTTCATAAAATTATTTATTTTTCACTTCTGCCAACAGTGTTTTAAATGTTTTACATTTTCAACATTGAGTCCATAAAACAAATAACAGCTTAACATCCAACAGACTCCTCTCTGAACACCTCTCTCTCTCTCTCTCTCTCTCAAACACACTCACTCTCACACAATCTCTCTCTCTCTCTCTCTCTCTCACACACACTCTCTCACACACACACACACTCACCCTCGCTCTCTCTCTCTCACACACACACACACACACACACACACACTCTCTCTCTCTATCTCTCTCAAACACACTCACTCTCACACACTCTCTCTCTCTCTCTCTCTCACACACACACACTCACCCTCGCTCTCTCTCTCTCTCACACACACACTCTCTCTCTCTCTCTCAAATTCAAATTCAATGAGCTTTATTGGCATGACTTGTACAGTATTGCCAAAGCATTGGCCATTACATAAATGGACATTACATACACAAATAATCAATAAATTCAATAAATCAATCAGTAAACAAATGTATGAATATATTTATATAAACAAGAAAAAAAAAACAAAAAAAAACACCTTTGTACATTAGTACTGTCACGGGGTGAAGAATCACTCGACAAGGCAGGCTTAGTGAAAAGGCCCCGGAGGGTGGATTTATTTACAGTGATGAAATAAAAGGTGAAGGAAGACGGTGATCCGGTGAGTGATGGCTGGTGCTCCAAGTGCTCTGAAGTGTTCAATCCAAAACGAAAGTGGGTGTCCAAACGTGCTCCAAATGTGATGGGCTGTCGGTCACTCGCTGCTTTCTGAAGGGAACAGAGAGAAAGGTTAGTCCAGCAATACATTCAGCTCGAGACCAGAGTCTATCTGTCTGCTCAGCGCGTGCTGCTTTTGTGGCTGTGGGCTGATGAGGTGCAGCTGTGACCGATCAGCCCGCTGTGAGGACGTGCAGGTGTTTTGTGTTTGTTACCAGGGCGACGCTGATTCCTTTGAGGACGCTCGTCACATTCCCCCCCCCTAAGCGTCGTTCTGGTCCTGTGAACATATGGAGATAGTAGGGGTGAAACAAGGGGAGGGTGGGGAATGACCCCTGACAGACCTGCATAAGCTGTCCATATCCGTGAGAGGCCATCAGCGTTCGCGTTGGCGGCCCCGGCCCGATGTCGTACCTCGAAGTGGAAGTCCTGGAGCGCTAGGAACCAGCGAGTCACCCTGGCGTTGGTGTCCTTGGCGCGGGCCATCCACTGAAGAGGCGCATGGTCTGTGACCAGGGTGAACTTGCGGCCTAGGAGGTAGTACCGGAGCTCCAGGACTGCCCACTTGATGGCCAGGGCCTCCCTCTCGACGACGGCGTACTTCCTCTCGGCCGGGGACAGCTTCCTGCTGATGTAAATGATCGGATGCTCCTCACCTTCCTGGACTTGGGACAGGACGGCTCCCAGTCCCGTGTCGGAGGCATCCGTCTGCAGCAGGAAGGGGCAGCCAAAGTCTGGAGCGCGGAGTACCGGTGACGACGTCAGTGCCGCTTTGACCCGGGCGAAGGCCTCTTCAACGGCTGGGGTCCAGCATACTTTCTCCGGCTGCCCCTTCCTGGTCAGGTCTGTCAGAGGGGCGGCTAAAGAGGAGAAGTTGGGGATAAAACACCGGTAATACCCTGCCAACCCCAAGAAAGCTCGTACCTGGGTCTTTGTCTGGGGTCTCGGGGCGGAGTGGATGGCCTCTACTTTCTTCTCCTGGGGTTGTATAAGGCCCCGTCCGACACGGAAACCCAGGTACTTGGCTTCGGAGAGAGCTAGATGACATTTTCGGGGGTTGGCGGTGAGTCCAGCCCGCCGGAGCTCCGAAAGCACCCTCCGCAGACGCTCCAGATGTTCTCCCCATGCCTCGGAGTGGATCACGACGTCATCGATGTAGGCGGCTGCGTAGGCTTGATGGGGCCGCAGGATGATGTCCATCATTCGTTGGAAGGTCGCGGGGGCCCCGTGCAGGCCGAAGGGAAGGGTCCGGTACTGCCAGTGGCCATTGGGGGTTGAGAACGCAGTTTTAGGTTTAGCAGTTTCGGAGAGTGGTACCTGCCAATAGCCTTTGGTGAGGTCCAAGGTGCTGATATACCGGGCCCTTCCCAAACGGTCCAGCAGCTCGTCGACCCGAGGCATGGGGTACCCGTCGAATTCGGAGACTTCGTTCAGGCGGCGGAAATCGTTGCAGAAGCGGAGGGTGCCATCCGGCTTTGGAACCATTACAATGGGGCTGGACCACGGGCTCCGGGATGGTTCTATTACCCCCAACTTTAGCATTTGTTGGATTTCCTCCTCAATAGCCTGCCGACGAGCTTCCGGGACACGGTAGGGCCGTTGCCGGACGACGACTCCTGGGGGTGTCCTGACGTCGTGCTGGACCACGTTGGTCTGCCCGGGCTGGGTTGAGAACACATCCTGGAACTGACTGACCAGGTGCTGCAGCTCCGCCTTCTGGGCAGCCGAAAGATGGGGGTTGACGTCTACAACCACGGGATCAGTGAGACTTAGGGCCGCCACTTGGTCCCGGGTCCCCACCCACTTCTTTAGGAGGTTAATATGGTAGAGTTGCTCTGTCTGGCGTCGACCAGGTTGCCTTAGACGGTATGTGACTGGCCCAATCTTTTCCAACACCGTGTATGGTCCCTTCCAGGAAGCCAGGAACTTACAGGCAGAGCTGGGGACCAGGACCATGACGCGGTCTCCCGGCTGGAACTCCCGTGGTTGGGCTGCCCGGTCGTAATGGCGTTGCTGCGCTTGTTGGGCTTTGCTGAGGTGTTCCCGGACTAATGGCATCACTCGATCGATTCTCTCTCTCATTTGTCGTACATGCTCGATGACGGTGCGATGAGGGGCAGGCTGCTGCTCCCAAGCTTCCCTGGCGATGTCGAGGAGCCCACGTGGTTGGCGGCCGAACAGGAGCTCAAAGGGGGTGAAGCCAGTTGAGGCCTGGGGTACTTCGCGGATCCCGAAGAGCACGTAGGGAATCATAAGGTCCCAATCCCGCTTATCCTCCGCCGCCACGCGTCTCAGCATCTGCTTAAGGGTCTGGTTGAACCTCTCTACGAGCCTGTCCGTCTGGGGGTGATAAACCGTGGTCCTCAACTGCTTCACCCGCAGCAGCCTGCAGAGATCTGCCATTAGCCGGGACATGAACGGTGTTCCCTGGTCAGTCAGTATCTCCGCGGGGATGCCGACTCGGCTGGCCAACAGAAACAGCTCCTGGGCGATGGACTTCGCGGTGGCTTTGCGTAGGGGAACTGCTTCTGGGTACCGGGTGGCGTAGTCGACGATCACCAGGATGTGTTCGTGTCCCCGGGCAGACTTTGGCAACGGCCCCACTATGTCCATTCCGATCCGCTCGAAGGGCACCTCGATGATGGGCAGCGGGATGAGCGGGCTGGGGGGAGGAGTCCTGGGCGACGTGACTTGGCAGGTCGGGCAGGCTTGACAAAACCGCTTTACTTCGGCCTCCAGGCCCGGCCAGAGGAAACGGTCGCGGATGCGCTGGGTGGTGTTGGCTGCCCCGAGGTGTCCTGCCATGGGGTGAGAATGGGCCAGCTCCAGGATAGTTTCAGTCTTGGCTCGGGGTACCACCAGTAGTTTTTTCTCCTCCCCCCTCCGCTGTGCGACACAGTACAGCAGGCCATTCTCGACGACAAAATGCGGGAGAGGATGGGGCCGTGGGAGGACGTCGTTTCCATCGATGATCCGCACCTGAGACCAACAGTGCTTTAAACGATCGTCCTCCCGTTGTTCCTTGGCGAATGAGCCCCCTCCTGCAGCCTGTTGGTAAACATCAAGGAAAGGATTAGAAGACTGGGAGGGGGACTCACCATCTCTCCCGCTGTCGGAGGCAAGTAGGGCTGGTCTGCGGCGGGGTCCACGCGGCCGCCTCCGTCTTCGACGGTTCCCCTCTGGGCTGGCAGGCTGAGTAGCGGCGGTGAGCAGCTTGTCGAAGCCCGGCCAGTCTCTCCCAAGCAGTACGGCCACCGGCAGGTCCTTCACCAAGCCAGCCTCCACCGGCCAGGTGCCTTGGGGTGACGATATGGTGACTCTACGGGCCGGTACTTGGCGAGTGTCTCCGTGTACGCAGGTAATCGGCAGAAAACTCTTCTCACCGCTTCGGGGGGCACACAATCGTGACTGGATGAGGGTGACCGCACTGCCTGAGTCTAGCAGGGCCCGGAAACGTTTCCCCTCCACGACCACGTCTGCTTCAGGGGCTCCCGATGGTACACGCTGATGGACGATGCAGCCTGCCAGCCACGCACGCGGTGGTGTTACGGGTTCAGCGCTGGGCATGGGCTCGTCTCGCGGCGGGGGAACCGTCGGCCTGCTGACTGGTCGTGAGGTGCCTTCGAGCGGACGCCGCTCCTGGACCACCCTCCGGGGAAACGGCAACGCTCGATCCCCAGCCTCGCGGTGATGGATGGCATCCGCCAGCTCGATCGCCTCCACGAGTTCCAGAGTGTTGCAGGGGTTTCTCATTCCAACCGCTTGCCGAATTGGACGGGGGAGAGCACGGAGGAGGCGATCGACCACCACCCGTTCCGCTACCTGAGCTGCAGAGGGATTTCCTTCCATTAGCCAGTGATGCGCAATGCGGCTGAGTTCGGCGGCTTGGGCACGGGCTGGCACGCGGGACTTGAACTCCCATTCGTGAAACTGTTGGGCGGCGCAGATGGATGAGAGGCCGAGCCTCGCCAGGATTTCACGCTTGACTTCGTTATAATCTTCGGCGATCTCACGGGGAAGTGAAAAATAAGCCCGTTGGGCTTCTCCAGTGAGAAGAGGTGCCAGCGCGCGTGCCCAATCGTCCTCGGGCCATGCTTCACATCGGGCTGTGGTTTCAAAGACTTGCAGAAAAGCTTCTACATCATCATCAGCCGTCATCTTCGGCAGCAGGCGGGTGGCTTGAGCTCGAGGGTCAGGTAGCGGAACGCGCTGAGCGGCGGTGGTACGGATGGCGGTTAGTTCGAGTGGCGAGATGTTCTACAATTTGCTGCTGGCGGATGCTCACCTCCGCGAGGCGTTGTAGAACCTCCTCCATCATGGGGACCAAGCGCGCCGCTTTCCGTGTCCTGCAGTGCAAAAAGGGAAAAAAAGGAAAAAAATTAGGATTTGGGGCGGTGAACTTGCCGGTGATTCCTCACGCACTTGCCCGCATTCTCCACCACTGTCACGGGGTGAAGAATCACTCGACAAGGCAGGCTTAGTGAAAAGGCCCCGGAGGGTGGATTTATTTACAGTGATGAAATAAAAGGTGAAGGAAGACGGTGATCCGGTGAGTGATGGCTGGTGCTCCAAGTGCTCTGAAGTGTTCAATCCAAAACGAAAGTGGGTGTCCAAACGTGCTCCAAATGTGATGGGCTGTCGGTCACTCGCTGCTTTCTGAAGGGAACAGAGAGAAAGGTTAGTCCAGCAATACATTCAGCTCGAGACCAGAGTCTATCTGTCTGCTCAGCGCGTGCTGCTTTTGTGGCTGTGGGCTGATGAGGTGCAGCTGTGACCGATCAGCCCGCTGTGAGGACGTGCAGGTGTTTTGTGTTTGTTACCAGGGCGACGCTGATTCCTTTGAGGACGCTCGTCACAGTACCAACATTCAGACGAGATAAGGATGATTCTGACTTTGGTTTTGTCCACTGGCTGACTCTCGTAGTTTGTGGCAGGCTGTCACATATTTTGCTGCTGTTGTGATTGAGCTGGAGTCCTCACCCAAAATATGATTTAATTTTTCTGAATTTGGTAGTGCCATAAAATTTGGTTCTAGTTGTTGGAATCTAGTGAAATAGTCTGATCTAATGCTGTGATAGTGATCACAGTGTATCAGGAAGTGTTCTTCTGTCTCCACCTCTCCCTGAGAGCACAGTGAACACAGTCTCTGTACACACACACACACACACACACACACACACACACCTCTCCCTGAGAGCACAGTGAACACAGCCTCTGCTCTCTCGGCTGCCATCTCTGCCTGTGCCGGCCTCTCTCTACAGCCAGACTGTGGTCACTCAGCCTGTACTTGGTCAGGGCCTTTCTCATTTTATGCTCTTTCACACAGCTCAGGTATTCTGCTGGTGTATAGTCTCTTTTCAGGTGTAAATAGAGTTCCATCTTCTTTTGTGATTTAGTAGCATCTTTCCAATAGGTAATGTAATTTTGTTTTTGTAATTTAATAATTTGGTTGGGCCAGATAGTGCAGTGCTGGTCTGGCTGTAGTTTCAGCATGAGCTGTGAGAGTGCGCTCCGGTGCCGGTTCTGCTCCTGACACCGCAGGGCCTCAGCCTGGTATGAGCTCGGGTCACTGCGCTTCAGGTGCTGGTAGAACTTCACAGCTCTTTTTTGGATAGTGATCAGCAGGGGGTATTGTCCTAATTCAGCTCTGCACGAGTTGTTTGGTGTCGCTCTGTTTACTTTTAGGATGCTTTTACAAATTTGGGTTTGCAGAGTTTCGATTTCCTCTTTTTCCCATTTTGAGAAATCTTGGGTTTTCAGAGGTCCCCATATCTCGCTGCCATACAGAGCAATGGGTTCAATTATTGCTTTTAGGATTTTTAGCCAGGTTTGAATTGGAATTTCATGCCGAATAGTGTTTTTAATCATGTAGAAGACTCTCATTGCTTTTGCTTTCAGTTCATTCACAGCCAGATTAAAGTTCCCTGTTGAACTCAGCCTTAGTCCCAGATATGTGTATTCGTGGGTGTGTTGGAGGACTTGGTTTCCTGCTTTGAAGACATATTTATTTTCCCTACACCTGGATCTATTTTGAAAAATCATTATTTTTGTTTTAGCTAAGTTAATTTTGAGAGCCCACGTTAGACTGAATGTCTCTACGACGTCGAGGAGCTGTTGTAGTCTCTCTCTCACACTCACTCTCTCTCACACACACTCACTCTCTCTCACCCTCGCTCTCTCTCTCTCACACACACACACACACACACACTCTCTCTCTCTCTCTCTCACTCTCTCTCACTCTCTCTCTCACACACTCACTCACTCTCACACACACTCACTCTCTCACACACACACACACACACACACACACACACTCACTCTCACACACACACACTCACTCACTCTCCCTCACACACACACACACACACACACACACACAGTTTTTGTGTACAGATCTCGGAGCCTAGGCTGCCTACAGTGACGCGTTTTTTTGACGGCCTGCTTATGGGGCGGCAGCTAGCGGATCGTTAGGAAAGATTAGATGAATGTGATCATTTATGTTTGGGTCTTTTTTGGGCCTGAAACCACTGATACAACCTTTAATGGCTACTTTAGCTATTATTACATTAGCTAACTACCAACTAACCAGATAACATTAACAAATTGACAAGCACTTACAGGGCAGAATGGCTCTTCAGATGACGGACGAAATTGGAGGTTGTCGTCTGGCTGTCCGCGATGTTAATGTTGCATGTCTTGCAAAGCGCTGTTCGACTTTTGCCATCTTGTGAATAATTCTTGAGGCCGAAAGCGATGACCCTCGGTACCCCTCCGGCTGACATGTTGATGTGATATCTGATCTAAGTGGGCGTGGTGTGCGTAAGGTACGAGAGGGCATGACTGATGATAGTGTTGTGATCCAGTCATGACAGCGCTATTCTCAGCCTGCGTTCCAGCTGGGTAATCAACTTTATTTTTTTAAATAATTTATATATTTTATATTCAAACTGAAAACATGATGTGATTAACACTCAAGTCATTCAAGTCATCGTGTCTCAAGTCAAGTCCCGAGTCTTTAACTTCCAAGTCCGAGTCAAGTCTCAAGTATTTTATTTTTTGTCAAGTCAAGTCACACGTCATAAAAATAGCGACTCGAGTCGACTCGAGTCCAAGTCACCAAGTCACAAGTCCCCATGTCTGCTCTCTTCTCATACTATCTAGAACGTGTTTTAGCGGTCGTGAAGAAATCGCTTATTCAAAATAAGTACCTACTCAAAAGAGTTTGTGATTTTGGACAAAGCCCTTTTGTCTAATGCTGTTTCATGCCTACTTTATAGGGAAGTAGGGTAGTTTTTCTTCTGGAAACAAACTTAACAAACTGTTATCTCTGTAAAGCTGCTTTGAAACGATCTGTATTATAAAAAGCGCAATATAAATAAATGTGAATTGACTAGGGAGAGCGGGGCATAACACTTTTTGACTTTCTCGGTTTGTGTAAATTCACTTGGGGTCCAGAGTATTTATTTTTTCCCACAATAATTTCCCACGTCTAGTACAATTATGTGGTTTTGTTTCATGAATACAGTGTTTACTTTTTTCTTGAATGGAGGTGAAATATGACAACATGCCCCATAGGTGCGGTTCATTGTAACATGACCATATGACAGATTCAAATGTTATCTGATCTAATAAAAAAAATACAAGAACAACTAAAATATTTTGTCAATAAAATCAAAATTTTCATATAAAATAATGCCATTTTTGAAAAATTAAAAATAAAGTCATTTTTGAGTTTGACAACAAACACACTGCAAAACACAGCTATACAGCATAGTTCAAAACATAATAATAATTAATAATTTCTGAACATTGACTCTTAGTCTACATTCCTTTTTCTCATGGTTTCTCAATAGAATTCATAAAAGTATAGAATAGAATATCACAGTTCTAATAGGGGCTCATTGTAACGCAGTGTGACAACATGCCCCGCCTGCACATGTGGTTTAAACCCTGCTCGTGTCTTCTGCTGGTTAGATCAGCTTTAAAGATCTATCTCAACTGTTAAATAACAGATTGGAGATTAAAATTCTATCAGACTAGTCCAATTTTAAATAAACACACACAAAAAAAAAACAGAAATGAAAAGTAAGTACATTTACATTTGCTATATGGTTAAATAAATGTTCAGTGATATCTTACAAAGATTTTTAAATTTTGGCGCAATTTTTTTCTCTAGGCCTATATAGTGTTGTTATGGCATCAAGTAAATACACTAAGTTTCGTCATGCTGGCATGTGTGGAAGTGTTTAAAATAAGTGTGTTACATCTAGCCCCGTGTTAGTTTGTGTCCCACTCACTCCTATGGGATTTTAGACCCAGCCCTTTTGTCTAATACTGTTTTATGGCAACTATATAGTAGGGAATGCGATTTCGGACGCAACCATTCTTTTGCCCACGTTCCTATAAGGGTGTGACATCACGTGAAATATGTTAAAATGAGTGCTGTCAAATCGATTAATCGCGATTAATCACATTTAACATAAAAGTTTGGAAATATATATGTGTGTGTGTATATATTTTATATTTACAAACTTGTATGTTAGATGCAATTAATAGATCTGACAGCACTAATGTGACACTGAATCAGTAGCAGAAGTTCACATCAGCTCTGCTCTGTGTGGAGGTATTGTTCTGTTTCAGGGATGTTGTCTGACTCAACCTTAAAGGGAAAGGTTATCCTCTATGTTTTGTCTAAGAATTGTTTAAGAACACGAACAGTTTTCAGGAGGAATCAACAGCCACCAGATGAGAAGTGCCCTCGCTGGATTTATGACTCACTTATGATTGTTGCTTATGAATGAGAATAGATATTGTCTTGAAATAACCACTTTTGCGTAAAAAAACAAACACCATTGTTTTATGTGTCCTAATTTAGTTCGAGGCTGAATCCTCTTAAAGGGGTGTTTGATTATGATTTGACTTTTCTAACTTTAGTTAGTGTGTAATGTTGCTGTTTGAGCATAAACAACATCTGCAAAGTTACAACGCTCAAAGTTCAGAGCAAAGGGAGATATTTGCTTTTAAAGAAATCATTTTTTAAGGACTACAACAAACGGCTGGTAGAGACTACATGACATTCCTCCCAGGTTAGTGAGATCACTAACCCTAGAATTTACATAAACCCCGCCCCCGGAACACGGTTTATAGATTATCAAGACAGAATATGCTAATCAATGACTAGAAGATAACTACACATCAGCTTCATAAATTCATCAACTAACCATTCAGAAATGTCCTGTTGCTTCTACATGTTGTCACTTCTTCTTGAGTCTCTCCTTTATTGTCTGAATCCGGTTTGAATATAAAAGGCTAAAAGTTTTTGAAATTTTCAGTGCATGTGTGTGTGAGTGCAAGCTACTGAAGCTCCGCCCCCTGTGCCGGGAGCAGCAGCTCATTTGCATTTAAAGGAACAGACACAAAACGGTGCGTTTTTGCTCACCCTCAAAAAGTGACAATTTTAACATGCTATATAAAAATATCTGTGGGGTATTTTGAGCTAAAACTTCACACACACACTCTGGGGACATCAGAGATTTATTTTACATCTTGTGAAAAGGGCATTATACCACCCCTTCAGGGACGTGCACAGGAATTTTGAGGGGCAGTTGCTCTGACCCCCCCCCCCCCCCCAAAAAAAAAGGGCTATATGAAGGACTGAGAATTACAGGGTCTTTATTAAAATATATATACGCAAAGAAGTAAAACACTGAAATACAGCACTCAATCACCTTAACTACTACTAATAACACAGATTTGATCAATAATAATGCCACTGACGATTCTGATTATCGATCCGATTCTTTAACGATTCTTCTTGATAGTACTGTGTGGAAAAATGCAGTCATATGCTTTTTAAAAAAAACAAGTGGTTTTATTTATTTTAAAGCTTAAGCTTGAGTAAGCAAACTGTACTTTTTATGTAATTTATGTAATAAATATAACCTTATTGTAAAGTGTTACTGATTAGTTATACACCGATTCAGACGTCTCCTGAGTTCACTGTTGGAAAGAGCAGTTGTTTTAACCATTCATTAAAATGAATCGGTTCAAAGGAGTCATTAGTTCGCGAATTGGACGTGTCATGCGCGCTGTGTGATTATCCCAGCAGTTAGGACATGGACATCCAAGATTTGTGTCAACACAGAAAACATTTCATCACTGGATAGTTTTTTTCGTTTAATTAAAGTGTTGTTTTATGTCAGCTGAATGTCCGGAACGCTTTTCAGAGAAGATAAGGCAACTTATTTAGCACAATTCACACCCAGCGGTAATTCAGGAGAGAAAAAAAATCTCAGAATGCTCCACATGAAACTTTTGGTCTTCCGACGTTTTACCGCCGTATCGATTTATTTTGATTAATATGTGCGAGGGAGAGAGAGCAACACAGCGCCTAGTTTGGAGACGGTCTTGTTTACACTTTCGCCTGGCTCCGAAGAAAGAGAGAGCGCGCGCGCAATCGGGTCTCTCTCTCTCTCGCTCTCTCTCTCTCTCTCTCTCTCTGCTCGTTCTTTCAGTTAAACATGCGCTGTCACAAGCGCGGCAGTTCATCTACATTACTCACCGATCAAATAAGACTTTGGCGGGACAAAAATTCACTTTGGCGGGCGCTAAAACAAGTTCAATGCAGGAAAATTCATGCGTGAATTTAACTGAGTAGTACATGACTATGCACTCGCACAAATGCGACCACAGAAAATTTTTAACTCGCACATTCTCAAAAAATGGTAGCAGTCTGGAACCCTGATGATGATTGTTCGTTTGTTATACATCACAAACTCACCTTTTCCGTCAACGTTGAGTCTCACCCGACAACCGCGATAATCTCCTTCTAGGGCCGCTCATGCAGGCTCAGCTCAGGTGCCGGTCGCGTGCAGCGCTGCAGCCACATAAACAGAGTTTGCCCTTCCCCTACTGACTTTCACTTTCGGTGCCCGAATGGAATTGAATGAGGCTTTGCGATTTATTTTATCTAGGCCTACGTGAAATTCTGCATCCATTGTACTTTTTATTTATTTATTTATTTCCCCCTCGGAAGGGCAACGTGAGTCGAGAAGGGCATATGGGCAGTTGCCCGGGCAACCTGAGCAACCCCCCTGTGCACGTCCCTGCACCCCTTTAATCATTTTCTAAAGCCTTTGGAAATGTGAAGAACTCTTGTCTTCAGAAAACTAAATGAACTTCAAATTTGACCCCTGGTCTTCACTGAAGATATTAGTCTCTCAGTGTTTTGTTGTTGTTTTTAAGTGTATTTGTTCATTCCTGTAGCTCAAACAGTAGAGCTGAGCATGGTGCCAAGGTCATGAGTTCGACTCCCAGAGAATGCATGAACTGACAAAATGTACACCTTGAATGCAATGTAAGTCACTTTAGATAAAAGTGCATAAAATGTGAAATGTGTTCAAAGCCAAAGCTCATGTAACCTAAGGCTCTACACACTACACACACTAGATGGCAGTCACACACAAAGCTCCTGAATATGGTCTTCAGCGTTCTCTGTGGGAGTGTTTAAGACAACAATGTTGAGCTTTGATAACACAGCCAACACTCGTTGACTCAATGCTGGACGGATGCCATGAAGAGACAAAGAGATACACACACATTCACACATACCAGATCAACCTCAGCCTTCTTATGTAAGCACTGAAATACACTGTGAGGAGGGTGACCATGCATTTACATCATTGATATACTGTAACTCTTTTAAGCACATTGTGCATTGAAGGAGAGACCCATATTAATGAGTCTTTTCATTTGGACAAGCAACCTCTCAAAACACCTTAGCAACTGCATAACAACGCACTATTAACCACTCAGAACCCAGATGCAACTACATAGCAATGCCCTGGCAACCATCCACAAGACCCTGGCAACTGCATGGCAACACACTATTAGGTCAAGACAAGTCACCTTTATTTATATAGCGATTTATACAATGAATACAGATTGTTTTCAAAGCATCTTTACAGTGACAACAGGAAAATTATGGTATGCCTTTCGGTTGTTGTTCAGCTGAAGTCAGTTCAGTGTTGATTCAGTTCCGTTGTAAAGATCACTGCAGAACACACATGCAGCTGCATAGCAACGCCCTAGCAACAATCCACAACACCCTAGCAACTGAATGGCAACACACTACTGACCTGCAGAACGCGCATGCAAATGCATAGCAACGCCCTGACAACCATCCACAACACCCAAGTAACTGAATGACAACACACTATTAAACCACAATATACATATGCAACTGCATAGGAACACCCTGGCGACAATCCACAACACCCAAAAAACTGCATGGCAATACACTATTAACCCACAAAATATATATGCAACTGCATAGCAACGCCCTGACAACCATCCACAACACCCTAGAAACTGAATGTTAACACACAATTGATCTTCAGAACACACATGCAACTGCATAGCAACGCCCTGGCAACCATCCACAACACCCAAGCAACTGAATGACAACACACTATTAAACCACAATATACATATACAACAGCATAGCAACACCCTGGCAACAATCCAAAACATCCTAGCAACTGAATGACAACACACTATGTAACCCGCAAAATACATATGCAACTGCATAGCAACACCCTGGCAACAATCCAAAACACCCCAGCAACTGAATGACAACACTATTAAACCACAAAATACATATGCAACTGCAACTGCATAGGAACACCCTGGCAACCATCCATAACACCCTAACAACTGAATGACAACACACTATTAAACCACAATATACATATACAACTGCATAGCAACAACCTGGCAACAATCCAAAACACCCCAGCAACTGAATGACAACACTATTAAACCACAATATACAAATGCAACTGCATAGCAATGCCCTGGCAACCATCCACAACACCCAAGCAACTGAATGACAACACACTATTAAACCACAATATACATATACAACAGCATAGCAACACCCTGGCAACAATCCAAAACACCCTAGCAACTGAATGACAACACACTATGTAACCCGCAAAATACATATGCAACTGCATAGCAACACCCTGGCAACAATCCAAAACACCCCAGCAACTGAATGACAACACTATTAAACCACAAAATACATATGCAACTTCATAGGAACACCCTGGCAACCATCCATAACACCCTAGCAACTGAATGACAACACACTATTAAACCACAATATACATATACAACTGCATAGCAACACCCTGGCAACAATCCAAAACACCCCAGCAACTGAATGATAACACTATTAAACCACAATATACATATGCAACTGCATAGCAACGCCCTGGCATCCATCCAAAACACCTTGGCAACTGAATGACAACACACTATGTAACCCGCAAAATACATATGCAACTGCATAGCAACACCCTGGCAACAATCCAAAACACCCCAGCAACTGAATGACAACACTATTAAACCACAAAATACATATGCAACTTCATAGGAACATCCTGGCAACCATCCATAACACCCTAGCAACTGAATGACAACACACTATTAAACCACAATATACATATGCAACTGCATAGCAACACCCTGGCAACAATCCAAAACACCCCAGCAACTGAATGACAACACTATTAAACCACAATATACATATGCAACTGCATAGGAACACCCTGGCAACCATCCACAACACTGAGCATGGACAAGCACCACATTTTCTTGTTGTATTTCCTTTTTTTTTTTTTTTCTTGAAAGCAGAGTGTTTTAGGGAATGTGCGCCCTGTTTGGCCCTATTTGTGAGTCTTGGCCTGGATGAATGAATTTGTTGGCTGTGAAAGATGAGCTGCCGTGTTGCTTAATAATTCAGAGTTTGTAACAGACGGCACATCGTCAGGAGAAGCAGCGAAGCTGCACTTGATTGATATGCCATGACAAAACAAAAGGGAAAAGAGGCAGTCATTGTTTTTATCGAAATCGGATCTTTGGAATAGCCGAAGCTCGCCTTTTGTCCGGCCCGGTGTACACTTTGACATGGGAATACACCCCAGAAGTCTGTTTGGACAGCTTGAAGCAATGCATGATGCGCTGTGGGAATCATAAATGTGTTTCTCGCATATCAAGTTTTGCTCTGTCCAAACCACTACAGACTGTTGCATTGCTGCGTCTCCTCCTCATTCATCATTCATCAAGGTGCGCCCACTTAGTTCCAGGCCTTATCAGTCACACGCCTGATAATGGCAGCTATAAAAGACATGGTTGATTTCAAATGCATGTTTGGAGGCTTTCTGACAGGTGAACATATAGATAATCTGCGCTGGTAGACACAAGTGACTGCGCAGTGTAACCGAGGCCAGAAGAGCTGTGTGGGTAAACCTCACTCCCGTCAACTTAAAATTTGTTTAACTTTTGAAAACTGTGTCTCTAGACCGTCTCACATTTTTAACAGCAAAAACGCGTGCTGTGTGAACCGGCCCTGGATCCATCAGGGGCTCTCCCAAAGAAAAACAAACACAGAGACCGTTAACTACACTCTCAATGCACAATTTCTGACATCTGCAGCTCCACAGTTATCTGTTGATATGAGATTTATCCTTTTATCATTGTAATATCCTGGAAATACTGTATGCAACCTGCCTTCACATCAATTCATCAATCAAAAGTGTTTCATCAGCCTTACGGGAAAATGATCTCAGTAGAGGTAAATGGAAACTTTATGATCTGGCAAGCAACTCTAAGTGACAACTGACATATCAGCTGGTAAGAGAGGAACATTTTTACATATATGGCTCTTTGCTGATCCCCATTTAATCAAAATGGGGCAACGTCACATCCATTACCCTCCATTTCCTTCTGGCACAGGATCTCACAGGATAAGCTCCATTACCTCTGATAATGGAGCAAAGTGTACGAGCAAAAGAAGTGTGCTCCGAAATTATATATGCATATACACAAACAAATTCCTCAGAAATCTCCCAGAACACCCATGGAATTGCATAGCAACACCCTGCCAAAACACTCAGAACACCCTGGCGACAGCTTAGCAACCCCCTAGCAACCACCAAAACACCCTCAAAACAGCTTAGCAACCCCCTAGCGGTCACCCAGAACACCCTAGAAATCACACAGCAACACACTAACACTCAGAATATCATAGCAACCACATAGCAACACCCTGACAACCATTCAGAACACCGTAGCAACAGAACAGCTTAGCAACCTCTAGCAACCACCCATAACTCTCTAGAAATCAACCATTCAGAATTGAGTTTTGCACTGACAAACACATCTTGTGTTTTCTTTAAAAATTAGCAAAGTGATTGTTTTTATTTATTTATTTGAAAATGTATTTATTTTCTAAAATGTATTTATTTATTTATTACAGCTTAGCAACCCCCTAGCAACCACTCAGAACACCCAAGCAACAGCTTAGCAACACTCTAAGCACCGGGAACTCCCTATAAACCATATAGCAACACACTAACATCCACTCAGAATATCTTAGCAACCTCTTATCAATATCAACCACCCAGAACACAAATTGTGACGGTGAGTTTACACTGGCAAACAGAACTCACATTTTCATAAAAAATATATATTAAAAGCATACAGTTAGTAAAATAAAGGGTGCAACCTATTTATTTATACATTTTAAAATGAAAAAAAATAAAAAACATTTTTTGGTGCATCTGCTAAATGAATAAATATAAATTATTTTTTTTCGTAATAATCCCATTACATATGAATTACAGTAATAACAACAAGTGCTTTAAAACAAGTGTTTTGACCTCTGACACTGATCTTGCATGTTATCAGTCCTGAGTTGAACTATGTTCCTCCTTAACACACACATGAACACACAACAACAACACGTCTTCATTTCAGGCCTATAAAAGCAGTAGACAGTGAGTGCAGGAGGGGTGGAGCGAGAGAGAGAGAGAGAGAGAGAGGGAGAGAGAGAGGTAGGGGAGGGAGTGAGAGAGAGAGAGAGAGAGAGCGAGAGAGGTAGGGGAGTGAGTGAGAAAGAGAGAGAGAGAGGTAGGGGAGGGAGTGAGAGAGATAGAGAGAGATGGAGAGAGAGAGTGAGAGAGGTAGGGGAGGGAGTGAGAGAGAGAGATAGAGAGAGGTAGGGGAGGGAGTGAGAGAGAGAGGGAGGGAGTGAGAGAGAGAGAGAGAGGGAGGGGAGGGAGTGAGTGAGAGAGATGGGAGGAGAGAGAGAGGGAGAGAGAGAGAGAGAGAGGTAGGGGAGGGAGTGAGTGAGAGAGAGAGATAGGGAGAGAGAGAGAGAGAGGCAGTGTTAGTAGAGCTCAGACAGAAGACAGGAGCTAAAGGAGGCTGTTGGACAGAAACAACACGATCATGAGTCAGAAACACACTGCAGTATAGAGAGTCAGAGGAGCAAACGACAGCAGGACTCTGACTGAAGGACCCTGTGTTTGAGTCAGATAGACAGACAGACAGAGAGAGATAGAGAGAAAGAGAGAGAGAGAAAGAGAGAGAGAGAGAGAGAGAGAGAGAGAGAGGGAGAGAGAGAGACAGACAGAGAGAGAGAGAGACAGACAGAGAGAGAGACAGACAGAGAGAGAGAGAGACAGACAGAGAGAGAGACAGAGAGAGAGACAGACAGAGAGAGAGACAGACAGAGAGAGAGACAGATAGACAGACAGACAGAGAGAGAGAGAGAGAGACAGATAGAGAGAGAGACCGTCGCCTCTTGGACTTCTCCCCGTCCGTGTGAGGTTGTGGCAGGCATGGCGTCGGAGCCGGGCACCCAGTCCAGAGTGATGTTTCAGACCAAAGAGGAGGAGCCTGCCCAACGCAAACTGGGCAAACTAACGGTCAAATACAACCGCAAAGACCTCCAGAGGCGACTGGACATCGAGGAGTGGATCGACGGGCAGCTGCACCTGCTGTACGACTGCGAGGTAAGACAGATCCAGAGAGACAGCATTACAGCACGTTCCCTGTGATCAGACTCAAGTTAATAATGCACCAAAACATCCAGCAAGACGGTGATGATTCTCCTTAAACAGATTTAAATGAGTCAATAGTTGTCATCCTGTGAAATGAATGTGAAGAGCATCTCGGATAATTTGATGAGAGGTGTTTGAGCTCATAGTGAGATCTCTGACTTTGGTATTTTGATACATTGTTCTGAAACTCACACATGGGGTCTTTTCTCAGGAGAAACATCTGAGACTTCAGTAAATATCTCTATTTAATCTCATGGCTGTTTAGGAGGAACAATTGAGAGAAGTTTTCCGAGAGGAAATACAGGGTAACACCAAAGTATGTTTTATCAGTTTGATTTTTGAGAGATATTGAGTATTATTTGTCATCAGTAGGAACATTGTTATCATTTATAATTATTCTATGAAGTGCAAATGCAGTTTACTGTTTAAAGCGTTAGAAATTAATTTTACATGTACATTTATACATTTAGCAGATGCTTTAATTCAAAGCGCCTTAAAAACGTGTAACATCACAAGCACAAGTTTTGCTTTATAGGTTCACTGGATCTATACGAGCAGGTCTGAATGACTCAGTGCACTTACATGAACCACCGTTTAAATATGTGACATGATGTCGATTACAACAGAAAACAATTTTGAACCCTTCCTCAGTTTGTAAAAACAAGCAAAAGTCATAATGCACTTACAATGGACATCTATAAGGTGAAAGACTGATAAATGTATAAATATGACAAGACATATATATATCCGAGCGGGATTTGAACCGATATCTCTAGTGCCAATCGCCAGCGTACCTCTTGAGATCAGGGGAGTGAGGTTTACACTCTCCCCACTAAACCTCACTCCCATCCGGGTCACGGCACCAAATATAACCTCTCCGTTCGGGATTTGAACCAGCGTATCTGGCATAGGAGGGGGGTGCACTAACAAGGACGTTAAAGGCTGGAGTCTATAGTGCCAATCGCCAGCCCTGAGGACAAGGGAGTGAGGTTTACATTCACCCCCCTAAACCTAAACTCAGTCTCATCCGGGTCACAGCACCAAATATAACCTCTCCGGGTCCTACTCACCCTCCTCAGAGCGGGATTCAAACCAGCGTCTCCGGCATAGGAGGAGTGAGGTTTCAGGATATCAGGGGAGTGAAGTTTACACTCTCTCCCCTTAACCTCACTCACATCCGGGTCACGGCACCAAATATAACCTCTCAGTTCCTACTCGCCTCTCTCTGTGCGGGACTTCAGCCAGTGTCTCCGGCAAAGGAGTGGTGAGGTTTCTGGAGATCAGGGGAGTGAGGTTTACCCACACAGCTCTTACTAGCTTACCTCCGTTACACTCTCCCCCCTTAACCTCACTCCCATCCGGGTCACGGCACCAAATATAACCTCACAGTTCCTAGTACTCTCCTCTCTTTGTACGGGATTCAAACCGGCGTCTCCGGCATGGGAGGTGGGTGCACTAACAAGGGCGCTAAAGACAGCAGTCTCTAGTCTCTACTATGTCAATAATATGTATAAGACTACTAAAAAGGGTACTGTCTACATAGAGTAAACTTCAGGAACTATCATCCTAAACATAAAAAAGACTAGACACTTTTTAATTTATGACAACCTTATAAAAAAAAAAAATTACAAAAAAATTATTTCCTTTTCCTTTAATCCTCCCTTATCGGGCTTATGCTACTCTGAACAATGCCTGAACTTTGTATTTTGAGCACTTCTTGCATTTTTTTTGCCTCTTCACGATGACTTGCCTATTTTAGTCCTAAATTGTAAGTCGCTTTGGACAAAAGCATCTGCTAAATGACTAAATGTAAATGTCATTTACATACAAGTGCCTCACAGACCTTCCAAGCGCATTCCTGGTTGTTTAACAAACTGAGGGGCGATTGAAAACGACAGCATGTCACAGACTCAAAGATGCCGCTCATGTTGCACTGAACCCAGAACATTACTTAAAGCACACAGAGATCAGACTCTAATCAGTATCTCCACTGACGTCATGATTCGCTGGTGATGACGAGTTATGAACATCTGCGAACGCGCAACATCTGCCACGTTACATCAGAGAGTGTGTATCCGTGCTGTGCATCCTGTCACCATGGAAACAGGACTCCGGTTGGTTGAGCTGGAGGCAGAGCAGCATTGATGAGATGCGTGTGATCATGATGTGACAGTGACATTTACTTGAATGCGCTGAGGACACGGTGACATTAGAGGAGAAGGTGATGATAGGCTATTTGAACAGATCAAGCTGTTTTTTTCCCAGCATTCCTCTCACATGTGCCGAATATAACCCTGCAGCCAAATATAACCACTGTCAGGCGATCTAATGCCGATCTCGGCACAGACACGCAACAAACACCTGAATTCTGCAATCATTTACCAAACCTGTGGCAGTTTTTGCATGCACTCTGATGGTTGCGGTTGGATTGTTAAGGCACGTTCTCATTAAGAATGATACCAATGCATGATAAAGCTCTGTTTATTCTAAGTGCACTGCAGTTTTGGCATCTGCTGTTATAAATGCTCAAGCTCTTTAAAGCACGGATTCTGATTGGCTGTCAATGTCAAACTATCGTTCCTCAGCTGGAAATTCTGAATGTGCAAACTGAGATTCCTGGTCAGATAAACACACCTTTGTCTAATAATAGAAATAACAGGAGAAAAGTAGGACTCATTTATATCATGCATTTGGCAGATGCTTTTATCCAAAGTGAATTGCATTGCATTCAAGGTACACGTGATCAGTTCATGCATTCCCTGGGAATCGAACCCATGCCCTAGTATCTGAGCTACAGGAATAACACTCTTCCTGGAGTAATGGAGGTGTTTTACTCAATGCACTGGAGAGGGTTTGAACCTAAAGCCTTTCACTTACCATCACTAGTCAACACCACCCTGATAACATGACAATCTGCACCATGTGCTTTTGTGATATGATATCTTGCACATGACAGCAGGCCGTACACTGGGGTAAAGCTTTCTTACATGATACCAGAAAAACACATTGCTCAAGCAATAGAGCATGATGCTAGTATGGGAATGCATGAACTGAACAAAATATATAGATTGAATGCAATGTAAGTCAAATGCATAAATGTAAATGTATCAAGGAATTATTGCTGATTCCTCATTGCTTCAGTAACAAAAATTGGTTAGAATTAAACCAGAATTCAGTACCAGAAACGCAGCATTTTTTCCCTTATGAGAGTATATTTCTTATGTAATCGCACTGTTTGTCTTGCAATTGCATCAAATACCTCAAATAAACCAATTAATTCAAATAAATTTCCAATATGAACAATTATGTCTGAAATGAAAACATAAACATATAGAAATAGCTGTAAATAAAGCACAAGATATCAGTCACTGCTATAATATATGTAAAAAACGTCACTGTGTTTGATTGTTCGGCTCTCTGCTGTTTAATATCACTGTAGATTTTAATAATAAATTATTATTGAGAGTTGATCACATTCAGTGTTTAATTACTTTTTCATCAACATCCACTGCATGTTAGTTCCATCCCAGAACGTCCTGTCAAGGTTCTCTCAAAGTTATGAACAAACATTCTTCCAGTAACATTAATATAATGTTCGTTCGACATTATCTGGTCTTTAATAATGTTCTCAAAACGGCAGCAAAAAGTATTCATAAATCATTCATGGAAAGTTTTTTTTGTCTAGTTTGACATTTGTCTAACTTTTTTTTTTTTAAATGTTGCTACTTGTTTCAGAAGTTCAGAGAACCTTCAAAAGTAACATTCTCATAATGTTTCCAAAATGATAAAACGGAATGTTCGTACAAAAGCCTCTAAAATATTCAAAAACCAGGCCGGTTAAATGATCACAGAAAAACCTTTTCACTCCTCGTTCACATCGAACAACACTGACCTCTGAAAGAGCGAGGTCACTAAACGCATCACCAGACAGAACTAGAATAAGATGAGAATAAATCAAATGTTAGATAACAGATTAAAAGAACAGAGGAAATGATTTCAGCTGCTGCCACATTATAAATATGCGGGTCGCTGGTGTCACTCGCCGGTCCTGGTTAATGTCTGACCCGGTTACTATTAAACTCAAGGACATGTGGGACATGCAAGCATTCAGCGCTGGAGATCTTTCAGCATGGTGTGTGTGTGTGTATGAGTCAGAGAAAGTGTTGAGTTTAGTGGCAGATGTCCAGCATCTCTTCAGTGTGTGTGTGTGTGTGTGTGAGAGAAAATGTTGAGTTTAGTGGCAGATGTCCAGCATCTCTTCAGTGTGTGTTTACTCTACTGTAGCCGTCAGATGACACACTGACTGATTGCTGACAAACACACGTACAGAAACACTGGGTTTTATCTTTATTTTCTGGGGATTTAAATGGAGTGCGCTTTGAGGGGGGGAACGTCTGCTGTGTCCCAAATACATGATAAAGCAGCTCTGTCTTATTGACTCTGTTGTTTTCGCTTGCAAATTGCTGTTCACAGGCTTGCAACGCTTTTGGCTTTATTTATGCGCACAAAACGTGCCAAAAGTGTAAAAGCGCAGAAAAATGGAAGTCAGAGGAATACAGATCATATTTATTTTGCGTTAGCATGAAGCTGCAGTTTCACAATACATGCATTACACTTACGAATAACAGTAAAATGCTGCAAATATTTTTTTCTTACACTTGAAAGGCGATTTATACCTTTACAAATCTTCTCTTGCGCATGCAAATTTTATTTACGCATGCAATCTTATGTACACTTTCACAAATCTTACCCTGCGCATGCGATTCTTTATGGCATCATATTACCTTCATACAGCTCCATTTAAAAAGCACACTTTCATGTTTTCTGTGCATCTCACTGATATAATGCATCTACACTGCAGATGGTCAATAGGTTCAAAAATTAACTAACAATATCATCATACTGCCCCGTTGATTGATTACAATGAGAATTGCAAATAAAAAATTGTAATGCACATTTTTTGTATGCAAATGATGCATAATCTAATTAAATATGCACTAATATGCATACATTTCTAGAGCTGAAATCTGAACATTGCATAAAGCCAGGATCAAAATTCTTGTTGACATATAAAGGTTTTTCTGGATTTCTCTTTTCATCACTATAAATCAGAAAATACTGTCAACATACAGAGTCCAGGGGATTCATTGGGTCACAAATTCATTGTCACCATGTTTTTAGGAATATGAACAAACCTTTACAATATAGATATAATTAAAACTGTAAAGTTTAAGTGGAGATTTCTGACTCAAACTCACTACCTGTAAAGATTTGTATTGTAATAGAAATCTACAGACACAAATAGATAAAATAAACGCTATGTGTTCTTTCCACTATTCTGAAACAATACAATCTGAAAAGTTTGACCAGTGCATGGAAAAACAATTGGCTATCTTGCCTATCATTAATAAATGTATAGTGGATCATTATATCAGATCAGTGTATTTGCATTAAGGCAGCAGATGATGTTGTGCACAGTTTTATAAAGAGCTTGAGAATGAAAGGTTCAGCTGGCTGTGGTTTGGGAGTGGCGGTGCGTTTGTCCATGTTTTGGTGATGATGGTGAATATTTCATGGCCCGGAGGAAGGGTTTCACTTTGAAGGTTCTCTGACGCTTCCGTGTGGAAGCCTGTAACTCCGCCCACTGTGTCAACCGCTGCATTATTCATGAGCATCTCAAATTTATGCATGAACTCACTGGAGTCTGCAGTTACTCTGCCCAACCTTGACCATAAATCACGTTTTGGGGTTTTAGTAACATGATATAGCTGAGTATTAGTATGAGTTTGAAGAAACTATTTCAAAAGACGCATGAGAGGTTGCCAGGGGGTTGCTAGGTGAAAAGACGCAGGATAAATGAAACTTTATTATTTTTCAGAACACAAAAGGAGAAATGTAAAAGTTGCATGGAATTATTTTATGATGCACTTGCATTAAAGCATTAAGAACTATTTACTGGCATTATGTGGACAAGCACAAACATGATTTCTGCCACTTGTGTTCTGAGAATATTCATGAAATGAACTATGCCTTTAATACTTAGTGCTATAGGTTTGATCTTATCATTATTAGCACCCGAGTAGCAAAGCTAATTGAAGTAACTATGATAATTTGGCAGATAATATGATTACCACACTGTAAAAAATTATATGATCCATAAGTCATGGCAACACATGTTTTAATCCATTATTTGAACTCATCAAAATAATGTAACCACTCTGAACTTTATTAGATTTTTTTCAACTAGATAATATGTTAAAAAAAGAAATAAGGTAAAGGTACACCGTGGCCCTCTAGCTGCATTTAGCGGAAGAACATTGTTTTTGGTTGTGCTTCGGCTCTGCGTGACTGCGGATGAATATGATCTTCACAATAGATCCTGCTTTACAGTGAACTCTGTTAGAGAAATACATATGACAGTTTATCTGTTCAATAAACACTTCATCTCCTGTTGAGTGATAAAAACAACATAATCTCTGTCGCTTTTACAACATTTAGAATCCCTCAGTTCTCCATCTCCTAAAGCTGATGTTGACTCTTGTTTTATTACGAGCTCTGTCTCTCTCTCTTCTCTCCAGCAGACTCTCTTTTCAGCGTTTGTTTAAAACTGGTGATAATCCAGAAGTTCGTGATTTAACAAGCTAAATGTCAACCTTTCTCGCTCGCTGTAATAACCCCTGCAACACACACACACACACACACACTCACGCACATTCACACGAGAGTGACGTATGCACGCAATCCCGCGAAAACCATCCCTTCAGGTTATAAAATAAACACTAATGATAGGCTTATCATAGTAAATCAGGGTAAGACAAAATCACATTTTGGAAAAAGGATTGATGATATTGACTCATTTAAATGTTTTTAATTTTGAACCAAATTTTTATTTTTTTTGTACATGGTCGTGTATCTTTTTTTACAGTCTATGATTTGTACTCGCATTCTCCGGGATCAAAGATCCAGCAGTGTTTCAGGAGAATATTTCCACATTATGTGAAGGTGGTTTGTAGTGTTTATTTGTGTCCCTCGTGTTTTGATGCTCTGAGCGGCAGGAAACCCGGGAAGGAAGATCAGATTAAGGATCCACATTAGGGAATCAGCTGCTCCACATCCCGGGAAATCTCGTTAAAAACACAACAAACATGCTAACGCTAGCAGAGAGCAAACACTCCCTCCTTCCCTGTGACTTTAGAGGAATAATCCTTTGTGTTGATCCAAACCTGCAGGAATGTCAGAATGTTCACGCTGCTCTTTTCTATATAATGAAAGCGGACAGAGATCAGGAGCTGTAAAGACAAAATTACCATAAAATTCACGAGGCTAAACGTGGAAAAACAAAAGTCATACTGCTTAGAATAACATGGGGTTGAGTTAATGAAGACCGAATGCTATTTCACTATTATTTACCATTAAATATATTTAAATAGCTTTTTTATTTTCATGTTTCATTTTAATTTTATCAAGTCTAATAATATTTCTATTTATCTTCAGTTTATTTTTATTTCAAGTTTAGTTTTAGATATAGTAGGCTACTTAAACATTTTATTTCAATTAGTTGTCAATGCAACATTACTTTTGTTTTTAAGTTTCAGCTTTATTATTAAATGTATTAATGTATGTATTCGTATATTGAAAGATTTTTTTGGTTTAAGTTTCAGTAATCTGCTTTTATCGTTTTATTAGTTTTTAAAAAAAAATTTTTTTTATATTTTTCTTAAAAGTTTTAGTCATTTTAGTACTTCAACTTATTTTATTTCAATTAGTTGTAAAGATATTTTTTTCATTTAAGTTTGTTATTTTTATTTATTTATTTCAGCTGTTTAAGATGTATTCATATTTTAAATGTCTTTAGTTTAAGTATGACATTTGTGCTTTATCATTTTTTACAAAATACTTCTATTTTGCTTTAACTCATGTTTACTTCAGTTTTAGTTCTTCAGCTTAATTTATTTAAATTAGTTGTAAATATTACTATTTTGTTTAAGTTTTTTAAGTTTCATTTTATTAAATGCGCTTTTAGTATTAGTCATTTGTGCTTTTGTCATGTTTGTTCATCTATTGAAAATATTTCTATTTAGCTTTAATTTTTTTCTATTTTAGTTTGTCATTTTAATATTTCAACTTATTTTATTTTTGTTAGTTGCCAATGCAACATTTCAAATTTTCATTTAAATGCTTCAAGTTTTTCATATATATATATATATATATATAGCCTATATATATAGCCTATATATATATATATATATATATATATATATATATATATATACATATATATATACATATATATATATATATATATACATATATATATATATATATATATATATATATATTTTTTTTTTTTTCAGCTTTAATTCAATTAATTAATTTAGATAGTTTTAGATTTAGTCAACAATAACAACACTGACCTCTGGTCATTCAGAATGTCTGTTCAGTTTATTGCCAATATAAACAACATGTTATGCAACTACAGTGTGTTTAATAGTGCCATACAGTAGGCTAATAGTCATGCAGTGTGTTATAAACTATGTTTATGATTGAATAAATTACATGAGTAATGTCACGGGTGTAAACGTATCCCGATATAAACAGCAGGTCATTAGCGCCCTGCTAACACAGCAGTTCCTGTAAAGTTGCTGTAATGTTGATGTGTGCAGCGGCTGGTAATGCGTGTCACTCTCGGGGTCGTCGTTGCAGTGGCGGAACTAGAGTTTTATACATGGGGTGGCCACTGCTACTTGCGGGGTACACAGTACACACACACACACACACGCACACACACACACACACACACACAGACAGACAGACAGTGGAAAAGCTTATGGAAGGAATTGGGTCACTCTGTTTGTGTCTATAAGTGTTGAACATCTTTCTAATTATAATTATTTAATTTATAATTATTTGTTCATTTTTTGGTGAACTATCCTTTTAATCTGGCAAAATCTTCTCAACTTAAATTCCTGAATTTGGTATGTGATTGACTGCCTGTGTCCAGTAGATGCTCTGAGCTGTTGCTGGTCCTGAAGTCTGACCACACTGACTCTGACTAGCCAGTGGTGGTGCAAGGGCTGGGGTCTGTTTGCATCTGATCTGCCTGTTAGTCCAGTCATTTTAAGCCAAAATGGGGGTCAACCTTGAACAAATTGCAACAGAAGCAAACTCAACTGATTTTGTATCCTCAATATGTCCTAAGTAAGGAAAAACAAGTCCCGAAGAATCCCATTAGGGGAAAGTTTCGAAAAAGACCCAAATATAGCCTATTCATACGCCTATTCATTCTTTCTCTCACATGAATAGGGTAAAAATTGTAACCTTTAGATATCACCATGAAAATTACTGAGTTGATTACTTACATCAAGACAAACAAAAAATGTATTACAAGTTTTTTTTTAATTGTTTGTTAACATGGACAAATGGTGCATAATCTAATTATGTATGTGCTAATTTGCATAAATACCACAACAGATCTAAACATTGGGTCTAGCCAGGTGAAAATATCTTGTTGAATCTTGTTGACATATAACTGTAAAATACTTAATGTTAAGGTCTGAATGGAACCCATTTAGGCTACTCATGAACATTAATACATAGAGGCAGGAAGAAGTACTTTAGAAACCAGCCTTTATTAATTATTAAGAGATTGGGTTTGAGGCTGGGTCTGTGGGACTGTTTCTGGGGGACGAGTCTGAGGGAAGGGACAAGGGTAAGGAGAATGCAGAAGACAAAAGGTAGGTAAAATAAAAAGTGAACCCCCAGAAACAGTTTTCAAAACTTTCCCCTAATGGGATTCTTCTGGACTTTTTTTCCTTACTCAGGACATATTGAGGATACAAAATTATTTGAGTTTGCTTCTGTTGCAATTTGTTCAACCTTTTTTCATAAAATGACTGGATTATGTTTGTGCTTATTAAAAATATTTTTATCTTAACTCTTTCCAGTATAAAAAAAAGAGGTGTTTTTGTTAATTTTCACAATTTCATGGCACCCCAGAATATTTTGTTGCATGAATATCTGAACATACCAAAAGAACGAACAGTGCTTTAAAAAAAAAAAAAAAAATCTGTTTTATTCTAGCTTCGTGCGTCTTTTTTATAAAAAAAAAAATCGCATTTTTATCAAAGACTACATCTAGATCAGATTTAATGATGATCAAAACACAGTAACGTTAGATCGAGTCCATCAACACCCTACACCCATAAAGCTTCACAGTCCTATCGCATTATGATATCGCTTGTTTCTGCTCTTCTTTGCCTGCGTTTTGATCTCCTATCCTCACATTAGCTAGAACATTTGTATACTGTAACGTACACACGGTAAGGTAGCCTACTGTATGCGTGTATTAGGCCGAATGTATTCGGAGCAAACCCCCCTGATGCTAAACCTTAAAAACTTACTTCAAATATGATGTTTTCTTATTCAGTGAAGTTCGGTATCTTGCAACTCTGCTCGTCCGTTTGAAAACTGCGCGCGCGCCGCGCTGCCGGCGAACGTAATTTTTATTTTATTTTATTTTTTTAAATCAGCATCAGCAACTGCCAGTAGCAAATAAAATTTTGGGGTGGCACTGGACATCCCTGACATGCGATTGGCCACCCCGGGTGCCACCCCAAAATTTTATTTGCTACTGGCAGTTGCTGATGCTGATTTAAAAAAATAAAATAAAATAAAAATTCCCATCTGGCTCCGCCACTGCGTCGTTGCTCTTCTCTCTCTGATCTGAGATGCTTTTAAAAGTGGATCCATTAAAGACTCCAGCAGAGATGTGATGCAACAAACACTCTGATCTTAAATCTCACAGCACAATCTCACTGCTCAAGTGTGAGATGGTAAAGCATAATGAATCACATTAAATCATTTATATGAACATGGTGGATTATCTGTAATCTAGCCGTAAGCGTTAATGAAATTTAATGCCCATGAGAGCCTAAACTCTTTCTCATAATCAGATATTCTTATAGATTATAATAGCGTGACTTACATCAGTTGGACACAGTAAAACTGAGCTCATGTGTGGTTTGTATAGATTGATGAGATCTGCAGTATCTCTGGACCAGTCACTTTCATAATTAAAGGATTAGTTCACTTCAGAATGAAAATTTCCTGATAATTTACTTACCCACACGTTATCCAAGATGTGCATGTGTTTCTTTCTTCAGTCGAAAAGAAATGCAGATTTTTGAGGAAAACATTACAGGATGTTTCTCCATATAGTGACTTCAAAGGGGTCCAATGGGTTGAAGGTCCAGATGTGAGTTTCAGTGCAGCTTCAATGTCTCTTCATGATCCCAGCCGTCCCAGTCTTATCTAGACAAACCATCAGTCATTTTCTAAAAAATAAACATTTATATACTTTTAACCACAAATGCACGTCTTGCACTAGCTGTGATGCGACACACGTTATGTAATCACGAAAAGTCACGCGGGACGTAGGCGGAAGAACCGACCCAGTGTTTACAAAGCGAACGTGCAAAGTCAAACACCATTTATAAAATAAATAAAATGTAAAACAACGATGTCGGACGATTTTGAAGTTGGAGGAGAAAATAAGATGGAGTTTTTCGCCCTACTCTACATTTCTGGTACAGGGAACCTGCGTGACCTTTCAACGTGACGATTACGTAATGGCCGGTGCAAGACGAGCATTTGTGGTTAAAAAGTATATAAATTTTAATTTTGTTTAGAAAATGGCCGATGGTTGGCTATACAACTCTTATTCCTCGGCTGGGATCGTTTGGACTGTTGGACCCCATTGAAGTCACTATGGAGAAAAATCCTGGATTTTGAAGTGAACTAATCCTTTAATAACTCATTTGTTTTTGCCATTTAAAAAGCAGATGATGCAATAATGAGCGTTGTCTGTCTGTGTGCAGGAGGAAGAGATTCCCGAGCTGGAGATCGACATTGATGAACTTCTGGAGCTGACGGATGAAGAGCAGAGATCTAGACTGCATGTATGTTCAGATTCACCTTCAGAATAAAGCTTCTTTACTGGCATCGATGCTCCCATGAACACCTCTGGTGCTCTTCGCGTGTCGGACAAAAATTACCGAAATTATTTTTTTATTTCAATGAAATTAATGTACTATATTTCAGTTCGATTTTGTTTTTTATTTAATATTTTGTATTTTTAGGGGATTTTATGGTAGTAAATTATATTTACGCTATATTTATAACCCATTTATTCACTTTTTGAGCATAGCCCTGAAAATTACATTTACAACTTAAACAGTCTTAAAAATCTTGAATGCTTTAGAGCAACAGACTTCAGTTTGATCTCTTTTCAAAGACAACACTTGGCAGATTATTGCTGAAGTGAAAAAAAGTTTTAAAAAGTGAACTTAATTTTTTTTAACGAATTTTGGCGAATTACGAAATTTTCTGAATTTTACGTTTAGGCCTATTGTTTTTAAATATATATTTTCAAAACATATTTTACTCTAAAGCTGAGAGAAAATCAAAGCTTGATATCTCAAAAAATGAGCATTCAGTCAGATTTTGTTTGGCTGCAGTATCAAAAGTTTCCCATTCATTTCCAATGCACTCATTTTTGACGTGAGGAGCACAAGTGTGACTTTTTTTTTAGGACCATTTAACCTGTTAAAATATTTTTGTGTGTGTGTGTGTTCACATAGAAAGTGTCAAAACCTTTCGTTTCGTACCATTCCGATGAAGAAAAAAATTATTACAAAAAACAAAAATCTGAAGAGCACCACAGACTCTTTCCATTCCACAGAAGATTCTTTATAGTGAAAAAAAAATTTTTTTTAAATGTTCTTTTAAAAACTGTTCATTGAAAGGTTATTTGGGTTCTTCTACGGCACTGCTGTGAAAAGCCACTTTTGGAAGCTTTAGTTTTGAGAGTGTAGCAGAAAACAAATAACCATTGCATGGAAAGATTGCAAATGACAGGAGAAGCCAGTGCTTGCAAAAGTGCATCAATATGCATCCATGACTTCACATGTGAACCGATATTGTTCCTGCTCTTCTGTTTTAACAGGAGCTTTTGCAGGAATGTGGAAAGCCAAAAGAGGTAAGACCAACTCTTACAAACAGCTTTCTTATGCACTTCCACTTATTAACCAATTATTCATGCTTTATTTCTGTAGTGCTTTACATGAGAAGCAGCTTCACAGTGATAAACATTATTAATGTTGCATTTAAGTTCTTTAATTATGGAACAAATACTATTTAAAGACGATAGTAGCATTATTCAGCTCTATTCAGTTTTGGAAGCCACATAAGAAAAAAAATCATGCTTTGGTAAATCTTAATTATGACATAAAAAGTCAAAATGATGACATACTAAGTCATAAGAGATAAAGCAGAAATTATGACTTTCTATGGTATAATGACATAATTTCAACTTTTTATCTCATAATTTCAACTTTTTATGTCATAAATATGACTTAGTGTCCTTAATTTTGACTTTTTTAAAAAAAAATTTACTTGTCAAATAAGATGTTATGTGATATGTAAATATATGTGTCATAATTGTGACTTTTTGTCTCATAATTTAAATTTTGTCTCATAATTATGACTTAGTATGTCATAACTGTGACTGTCTCATAATGTTTACTTGTCATAATTTTGCCTTTTTAGGTCACAATTTCAACTTTAGCTCAAAGTTTCGACTTGTGTCAAATATTACTTAGTATGTCATAATTTTGCCTTATTGTCTCATAATTTCAACTTAATCTGATAAATATGATTTAGTATGTCATAATTGTGACTTTTATCTCATAATTAAAAAAAATTATGTCATAGGTATGACTTAGTATGTCATAATTTTCACTTTTCATCTCATAAATATGACTTTGTATGACATCATTTGGATTTATTATGTCCTAATCTAAACTTTTCATCTCATAATTATGATTTACCAAAGCATGATTTTTTTTTTTCAGAAATGGAAATTAGATAGCAATTTAATATTGTTCAATATAGATAAAAATTCCCGATAAAATCAGATTAGCAGAAAAATAAAGTAAAACTGCAACTGTAATATCTGTTGATAGACTGTAAGTTACATGACCACAGATGGTTTTAACTTTAAAACGTAATGGTTTTAACTCCACAGGACTTTATCAATGGGCTGCTCTATCGGATGAAGGGACTTCGTAAGATGTCAGGATCTCTGAAGAAATAGTATTAGGTCAAAGTCTGGATTTTTCCTGATGAAGTGAAACGCCCCGCCCTCGACACCCCTGGCTCCGCCCTCAACACCCCAGCTCTGCCCTCAATACCCCCGGTCCACCCTCAACAGCCCCGGCTCCACCCTCGAGGCCCAGGCTCTGCCCTCAACAGCCCAGGCTCCACCCTCGAGGCCCAGGCTCTGCCCTCAACAGCCCAGGCTCCACCCTCGAGACCCAGGCTCCGCCCTCAACAGCACAGGCTCCACCCTCGAGGCCCAGGCTCCACTCTCGAGGCCCAGGCTCTGCCCTCAACACCCCCAGCTC
>NC_139983.1:33239575-33282075 GCF_963993115.1 Abramis brama | reverse complement strand
TAATTACTTAGTATGTCATAATTAGGACTTTTTGTGTCATAATTATGCTTAATCATGCTTTAGTAAATAATAATAATGTCATATGTATGAGTTGTTTTTATCTCATAATTATGCCTTTTTATCTCATAATTACTTAGTATGTCATAATTAGGACTTTTTGTCTCATAATTATGCTTAATCATGCTTTAGTAAATAATAATTATGTCAAAAATGTTTATGTTTTTAAAAAGTCTAAATGTTGAGATATTAAGCCATAATTATAACAAAAAGTCATAACTGACTTTTAGGTCATAACGTTCAATTTTATTTCATAATTATGCCTTTTTATCTCATTATGACTTTGGATGTCGGAATTTTGACTTTTTATCCCAATAATTATGACTGGTATATCATAAAGGGAAAAAAATCATGCTTTGGTAAATCATAATTATAAGATGAGACTTTTTGACTTGTGTTATAATTCGATTTCAATTCAATGTTAAAATTCTTTTCAAATTTTTATTTCATAATTATGCTTTTTATTTTTTTAAATCTCATAATTATGACTTTGTATGTTAGAATTTTGACTTTCTATCCAATAATCATGACTTGTATGTCATAGTTCATAAAAGAAAAAAATCATGCTTTGGTAAATCATAATTATGTCAAAAATAATTGTCATAAAAAGATTCTAAGTTTATAATTATGACCAAGTCATATTTATAACTTATTAATTATGACTTTTTGACTTAAAATATGTTATAATTATGACTTTTTAGGCCATGATTTATTTGTATCTCATAATTACGCCTTTTCCAGAATTTTGACTTGATTTCATAATACTGGCTTTTTATCTCATAATTATGACTTAGTATGACATAACTATAACTTTTTCCAGGTCATAATGTTGACTTTTTATCCCATAATTATGTCAATTTATCTTGTTATTATGACTTAGTATTCCACAATTTCTACTTTTTATTAAGTATGACTTTTTATCTCATAATTCTGACTTAGTATGTCATAACTATAACTTTTTTTTCAACTTTTTTTTCCAACCCATAATTAGGTAAATTTATCTTGTTTTTATGACTTAGTATTCCACAATTCGACTTTTTATGTCATAAGTACGACTTTTTATCTCACAAGTTCGACTTTAAATTATAATTATGACTGAGCATAATTTAGAGCATAATTTAGATTTACATTTTACCACAGCATGCACTTTTGTCTTCTGTGGCAGAGATGGGCTTCCATACTTGCGTGAGTAAAGAAGGTGAAGTATTAAACACAAGCTGTGTGTATAATAAAGGTGTGTGTTGTGAGCATGCCTGAAGCAGCGAGCGCAGAACAGATCTCGGTCACACGTGTGGCAGCGGATGCTGGCGTCCCGGTTACAGATGCAGCACCAGGGCAGCTCTTCATCTTCATCTTCATCACTGTCTTCATCATTACAGCGCTGGATCTGAGAGGCAGAAGCTGGCAGACGCTGGCCTGAGACCTGTGACACACACACACACACACACAGATTTTCTTTATTTCTGCCTCCATTCACTGGATCATAAATGCATTTGCTCTGTAAATACTGCATTGACAAATTTTGCACAGATGAAATCCCTCAAACTACAGTGCCTCTATTATGCTTTTCGGATATGACCTTTCATGTTGTGTGTAATAGGGCTGTTTGTGAATGTAAAAGGTCAAAGGTCAAAAATAAATAGAGTTATTGTCTCCTAAAAGAAAGAAGCGATTCTGAACTGAAGCGAGTCGTCACTTCCTGCTGAACTTTGTTTGTGACTTTTATTTCATAATTATGCCTTTTTATCTCATAATTATGACTTCAGAATTGTATAATGACTTTATATCCCAATAATTATGACTGGTATATCATAAAGGCTAAAAAAAAAAGATGCTTTGGTAAATCATAATTATGTCATAAAAGTCAAAATGATAAGATTCTAAGTCATAATTATGACTGTTTGACTTTAATAATAATTATGAATTTTTAGGTCATCATTTCGATTCAGTATTTTGACTTTCTATCCGATAATTATGACTAGTATGTCATAAATCATAAAAGTTCATGCTTTGGTAAATCATAATTATGTCAAAAATAATTGTCATAAAAAGTAAAAAAAAATTATCGATGAAATCCCTCAAAATACAGTGCCTCTATTCGGATATGACCTTTCATGTAGTGTATAATAGGGCTGTTAGTGAATGTAAAAGGTCAAAGGTCAAAGATAAATGGAGCTTTTGTCTCCTGAAAGAAAGAAGTGATTCTGAACTGAAACGAGTCGTCAGTAACTCCAGTCTCACTTCCTGCTGAACCTGCGTAGGTTTGAAGCTAATTTGCATAATGCCACCTGATTGGCTGAACAGTGTCTCCTTGCCCCGCCCTCTGTGAGCAGTCAACCAATCACAGCAGACTGAGCCGCTGAGCTCTGGTGGGATGTTGTATCCTTGACGTGTGTGTTGTGTGTGATGTGTGTGTTGTGTGTGTGATGTGTGTGTTGTGTGTGTGTGATGTACTGGTCTCCTACTGGACGGGTCCTTCTCTCGGTTCATTGGGCCGCTGAGCTCTGGTGGGATGTTGTGTGTGACGTGTGTGTGTGTGTGTGTGTGACGTGTGTGTGACGTGTGTGTGACGTGTGTGTGTGTGTGACATACCAGTTTCCTGCTGGACGGGTCCTTCTCTCGGTTCATTGGGCCGCTGAGCTCTGGTGGGATGTTGTGTGTGACGTGTGTGTGTGTGACGTGTGTGTTGTGTGTGTGACGTGTGTGTGTTGTATGTGTGTATGTGACGTACCGGTCTCCTGCTGGACGGGTCCTTCTCTCGGTTCATTGGGCCGCTGAGCTCTGGTGGGATGTTGTGTGTGACGTGTGTGTGTGTGACGTGTGTGTGTGTGACGTGTGTGTTGTGTGTGTGTTGTGTGTGTGTTGTGTGTGTGTGTGATGTGTGTGTGTGACGTACCGGTCTCCTGCTGGACGGGTCCTTCTCTCGGTTCATTGGGCCGCTGAGCTCTGGTGGGATGTTGTGTGTGACGTGTGTGACGTGTGTGTTGTGTGTGTGTTGTGTGTGTGTTGTGTGTGTGTGTGATGTGTGTGTGTGACGTACCGGTCTCCTGCTGGACGGGTCCTTCTCTCGGTTCATTGGGCCGCTGAGCTCTGGTGGGATGTTGTGTGTGACGTGTGTGTGTGTGTGTGACGTACCGGTCTCCTGCTGGACGGGTCCTTCTCTCGGTTCATTGGGCCGCTGAGCTCTGGTGGGATGTTGTGTGTGACGTGTGTGTGTGTGACGTGTGTGTTGTGTGTGTGTGTGATGTGTGTGTGTGACGTACCGGTCTCCTGCTGGACGGGTCCTTCTCTCGGTTCATTGGGCCGCTGAGCTCTGGTGGGATGTTGTGTGTGACGTGTGTGTGTGTGACGTGTGTGTTGTGTGTGTGTTGTGTGTGTGTGTGATGTGTGTGTGTGACGTACCGGTCTCCTGCTGGACGGGTCCTTCTCTCGGTTCATTGGGCCGCTGAGCTCTGGTGGGATGTTGTGTGTGACGTGTGTGTGTGTGACGTGTGTGTTGTGTGTGTGTTGTGTGTGTGTGTGATGTGTGTGTGTGACGTACCGGTCTCCTGCTGGACGGGTCCTTCTCTCGGTTCATTGGGCCACTGAGCTCTGGTGGGATGTTGTGTGTGACGTGTGTGTTGTGTGTGTTGTGTGTGTGTGTGTGACGTGTGTGTGTGACGTACCGGTCTCCTGCTGGACGGGTCCTTCTCTCGGTTCATTGGGCCACTGAGCTCTGGTGGGATGTTGTGTGTGACGTGTGTGTTGTGTGTGTGACGTGTGTGTGTGATGTGTGTGTGTGACGTACCGGTCTCCTGCTGGACGGGTCCTTCTCTCGGTTCATTGGGCCGCTGAGCTCTGGTGGGATGTTGTATCCGCTGGCCTCATCTAGAGTCGCCTCCTCTGATAACTGAACATGTGACACACAAAAAACACACACACACACACTCTTCAGATCGATCTCGAGGATTGAGCGGCCTCTGCTGGTTATTATGGGAAGTGCCACAGTCGGCTGATCTACAGTGTTATTTTAATTTTATCAATATTTTCAAATGCCATTTAATTTGATATTTTTCATTTTCGTGTTAAATTTAGTTAAAAAAAAATTCATTTCATTATGTGCTTGTGTCATTTTATTAGTATTATTATTATTTAAATAATAAATATTTAAATACTAAATTGCTATTTAGGTTACATTTAATTTTATTTCAGTTTTAGTTATTTTTAGTAAAAAAAATTACATTTTTAATTTTCATTTAGTTTAAGTTCATCGACTAATATTAGTTTTATTTTATTTCAGCTTTATTTCAATTAACAGAAATGCTTTAAATAGTCTTAGTTTACGCAACACTTCAGTTGCACTACCAGACAAAAGTTCAGACACATCAAATTATTCAGTATCTTTTCCCACAGAATATCAAAATGATAAATATTATAATTATAAAATTATAGAAAAAATTATTTTATTCAGTTTTTTTAAAGCAACTAGGATCATAAAGATACAAATTTTCCAACAAGGACATAAAAAACTACCCTTTTATTAAGATGTAATTAATTACTTAAAGATTAATACAGTTTAAAAAGGTAATAATCTGAACTTCAGATCCTAGTTAGAATAACATGGGAATGATGCAGTGAAACGAATAAAAACTCTTATATTCCAGCTCTTCTCGCTCTGAAATAGTTTATAGCAATTCATATTTATTTGTCAACAAACTACTGTTCAAGATCAGAAGGATGTTAGGATCACGAGAAACATAACTTCAGTTCAGCGTGTCTAAACGAGTCATAGTTTTTATTTCAGCAATGGCTTAAAACTAATGTTTCACTGTGCACACGTTTCAAACGGTTCGTTGCAGGAGTTTTATAAAGACGACAGACCTTCTTCATCACTCTGGCGATGGCCTCTTCTTCTGTCTCTTCATCACTGTCAGGCTGCTGGAAATCTGACAGTCTGACTGAACACACACACACACACACACACACACACACACAAAAAAGTTGTATTATGCATCTATTTAAAGCATCATTCGCAATGCATTCAACTGAGAATATTCAGTGGAACTAAAGGTTTGATATCTCTTATTAAGATTTGATTGGATTGTGAAAAGTGGTTTAACCTGTAACGAGCCTTCATCAGAAAAGGAAAGTCAAAGGCGGAGAACGTGTGATGAGAATATGAAATTCAGAATGCACTAATTAATCAATCACATAATGCAAGTTACAGGTCATATTGTGAATGATTCATCCATGCATTTTTTGTTGTTGCATGATTTACTTTAATAATTTTTTTGTTGTTGTTGTTGTTGTAATCTTTAATCCAAATGATGTTTTTTTTTGTTACGGAAAATTGCAGTGTTTATTATAAATGATTTATCGGTGCACATCATTATTTATAAACTTCATTGTAATCTTGAATCAGAATAACTTCCTCTTGCAGCATCTCTTCTCCTCTCTGATGACGAGGGCGGGGCAAGCTGTCACTCACATGAGATCAGCCAATAGCAGACCACAACCATCCAATCAATTCCCCACAGACAAAATCAAGCACCGCCCACATCTGTTCTTGTTTCTCTCGGATTTCCGGCACAACAGGGAAGAAAAGACGAGCGCAACTTCCGTTTCTTGCCGACTTTAAGAGAGCAAATACCTACAAATAGAGTTAGTTTGAACAGCGAGAGGCATCTGCTCTACCTAAGCTCACGCTACTCCTACATCACACGTCATGCGTCATGCGTCGGGTCACAGGTCATGCGTCAGGTCAGAGGTCACTCGTCATGCGTCGGGTCAGAGGTCATGCATCGTGTCAGAGGTCACTTGTCATGCGTCTGGTCAGAGGTCATGCGTCAGGTCACTCGTCATGCGTTGGGTCAGAGGTCATGCGTCGGGTCAGAGGTCATGCGTCAGGTCACTCGTCATGCGCTGGGTCAGAGGTCATGCGTCGGGTCAGAGGTCATGCGTCAGGTCACTCGTCATGCATCGGGTCAGAGGTCATGCGTCAGGTCACTCGTCATGCGTCGGGTCAGAGGTCACTTGTCATGTGTCGGGTCAGAGGTCACTCGTCATGTGTCGGGTCAGAGGTCACTCGTCATGCATTGGGTCAGAGGTCACTCGTCATGCGTCGGGTCAGAGGTCATGCGTCAGGTCACTCGTCATGCGTCGGGTCAGAGATTACTCGTCATGCGTCGGGTCAGAGGTCACTCGTCATGCGTCGGGTCAGAGGTCATGCGTCGTGTCAGAGGTCACTTGTCATGCGTCTGGTCAGAGGTCATGCGTCAGGTCACTCGTCATGCGTCGGGTCAGAGATTACTCGTCATGCGTCGGGTCAGAGGTCACTCGTCATGCGTCGGGTCAGAGGTCATGCGTCGTGTCAGAGGTCACTTGTCATGCGTCTGGTCAGAGGTCATGCGTCAGGTCACTCGTCATGCGTTGGGTCAGAGGTCATGCGTCGGATCAGAGGTCATGCGTCAGGTCACTCGTCATGCATCGGGTCAGAGGTCATGCGTCAGGTCACTCGTCATGCATCGTGTCAGAGGTCACTTGTCATGCGTCTGGTCAGAGGTCATGCGTCAGGTCACTCGTCATGCGTTGGGTCAGAGGTCATGCGTCGGGTCAGAGGTCATGCGTCAGGTCACTCGTCATGCATCGGGTCAGAGGTCATGCGTCAGGTCACTCGTCATGCGTCGGGTCAGAGGTCACTTGTCATGTGTCGGGTCAGAGGTCACTCGTCATGTGTCGGGTCAGAGGTCACTCGTCATGCGTTGGGTCAGAGGTCACTCGTCATGCGTCGGGTCAGAGGTCATGCGTCAGGTCACTCGTCATGCGTCGGGTCAGAGATTACTCGTCATGCGTCGGGTCAGAGGTCACTCGTCATGCGTCGGGTCAGAGGTCATGCGTCGTGTCAGAGGTCACTTGTCATGCGTCTGGTCAGAGGTCATGCGTCAGGTCACTCGTCATGCGTTGGGTCAGAGGTCATGCGTCGGGTCAGAGGTCATGCGTCAGGTCACTCGTCATGCGCTGGGTCAGAGGTCATGCGTCAGGTCACTCGTCATGCATCGGGTCAGAGGTCATGCGTCAGGTCACTCGTCATGCGTCGGGTCAGAGGTCACTCGTCATGTGTCGGGTCAGAGGTCACTCGTCATGTGTTGGGTCAGAGGTCACTCGTCATGCGTCGGGTCAGAGGTCATGCGTCAGGTCACTCGTCATGCGTCGGGTCAGAGATTACTCGTCATGCGTCGGGTCAGAGGTCACTCGTCATGCGTCGGGTCAGAGGTCATGCGTCGTGTCAGAGGTCACTTGTCATGCGTCTGGTCAGAGGTCATGCGTCAGGTCACTCGTCATGCGTTGGGTCAGAGGTCATGCGTCGGATCAGAGGTCATGCGTCAGGTCACTCGTCATGCATCGGGTCAGAGGTCATGCGTCAGGTCACTCGTCATGCGTCGGGTCAGAGGTCACTCGTCATGCGTTGGGTCAGAGGTCATGCGTCGGGTCAGAGGTCATGCGTCAGGTCACTCGTCATGTGTTGGGTCAGATTACTTGTCATGCGTCGGGTCAGAGGTCACTCGTCATGCGTCGGGTCAGAGGTCACGCGTCGGGTCAGAGGTCACTCGTCATGCGTCGGGTCAGAGATTACTTGTCATGCGTCGGGTCAGAGGTCACTCATCATGCGTTGGGTCAGAGGTCATGCGTCGGGTCAGAGGTCACTCGTCATGCGTCGGGTCAGAGATTACTTGTCATGCGTCGGGTCAGAGGTCACTCGTCGGGTCAGAGGTCACTCGTCATGCGTCGGGTCAGAGGTCATGCGTCGGGTCAGAGGTCACTCGTCATGCGTCGGGTCAGAGGTCACTCGTCATGCGTCGGGTCAGAAGTCACTCGTCATGCGTCGGGTCAGAAGTCACTCGTCATGCGTCGGGTCAGAGGTCACTCGTCATGCGTCGGGTCAGAGGTCACTCGTCATGCGTCGGGTCAGAAGTCACTCGTCATGCGTCGGGTCAGAAGTCACTCGTCATGCGTCGGGTCAGAGGTCACTCGTCATGCGTCGGGTCAGAAGTCACTCGTCATGCGTCGGGTCAGAAGTCACTCGTCATGCGTCGGGTCAGAAGTCACTCGTCATGCGTCGGGTCAGAGGTCACTCGTCATGCGTCGGGTCAGAGGTCACTCGTCATGCGTCGGGTCAGAGGTCACTCGTCATGCGTCGGGTCAGAAGTCACTCGTCATGCGTCGGGTCAGAGATTACTTGTCATGCGTCAGGTCAGAGGTCACTCGTCGGATCAGAGGTCACTCGTCATGCGTCGGGTCAGAGGTCACTCGTCATGCGTCGGGTCAGAGGCCACTCGTCATTCGTCGGGTCAGAGATTACTTGTCATGCGTCAGGTCAGAGGTCACTCGTCGGGTCAGAGGTCACTCGTCATGCGTCGGGTCAGAGGTCACTCGTCATGCGTCGGGTCAGAGGTCACTCGTCGGGTCAGAGGTCACTCGTCATGCGTCGGGTCAGAGCTCATGCGTCGGGTCAGAGGTCACTCGTCATGCGTCGGGTCAGAGGTCACTCGTCATGCGTCGGGTCAGAAGTCACTCGTCATGTGTCGGGTCAGAGGTCATGTGTCGGGTCAGAGGCCACTCTTCCAACCGGAACTAGACTCGTGTACGGCCGTTACAGACAGTTATTATAGTCATAAATATGGATATTTTTCTTACACAAACGCATGTCTTCGCTTCAGAGGGCCTTTATTAACCCACTGGAGTCATATGAATTACTTTTATGATGATGGATGCACTTTTTTGGGCTTCAAAATCTCACCCCCCATTCACTTAAATTATAAAGCTTGGAAAAGCCAGGATATTTTTTAATTTAACTCTGATTGTGTTCAGCTAAAAGAAGAAAGTCATATACACAAGCTTTAGGGTGAGTAAATCATGGGCTAATTTTCATTTGTGTGTGACCTATCGGTCTAAGAGCATCGCCTCCAGCAGTGAAGCACCTTGTTCTGGGTCGAGTCCCTGCAGAACAGCGAGTCTCATGGCCGTCTCCCGCATCTGCTCCTCGTTACGCTTGTCTTTCTTCAGCTCCTGCATGGCCTCCTCCATCACGCGGCTTTGCTCCGCCTCCATCTGTTTGACTGACAGCTCGCCATCATCCACGTTCTCATTCACCCCCCCTCCCTCTTGTTTATTAAGATCGTTTAATGGTTCGTCTGTATTTACACAAATGAGAAAAAGAAAATGACCGTAAGCATGGTAAAATCACTGTCACATGGCTTTGAGATGCCTATTGCTTTATAAACTCTCCAATGTTTAACCAAAATTAGGGCTTAATCTTTTATTTAGTGCCGTAAAACCAATTTCAATGTGCACTATTAAAGCAACATGCATTATTTCCCATAAAACCAAAATTGGGGGATTAAACTTCATAACTGAGAATAAATTATGCATTCAGTCAGACTCGTAAAACTACCCTCTGACGATGGATACTGGTCATCAATAGCAACTTCCTCCGTCATTTGGGCGATCAGATCATTAGTCTGTTCTGTTTGAGTCCTGCTGTCGGGCGGCTGATGAACCTGCACACATTGAACATCCATATAAACACACGTTCTGCTATTTTAAAGTCTCCTACAATAGTTTTACATGCATCCAAGATCAAAAACACTTTATTGTCCTCATAATCTCCACTGCAGCATTAGCTCTCTTCTCTCAGTGTCTGAAACACTTCCAGCAAGGATTCAGTCTCTCTAAGCTCCGCCTCTCTCAGAGCTGCTCTGCTCTGATTGGTCAGAAACCAAACGCTCATTATCATATCTGAATCTCAGCTCTTGACACACAGTGAAACGAACAGTAACGATGGCGTGGGTTTTACCGTATCAATCTCAGAAAACAGCGTCTTCTCGACATGAACACGAACCAAACTCTTCCAGTCTCAGATAAACTACAGTGTTTGAGGGCGGGGCTAAGAGACACTGTTCAGCCAATCAGGTGGCATTATGCAAATTAGCTTCAAACCTAGACAGGTTCAGCAGGAAGTGAGACTGAATTACTGATGACTCGTTTCAGTTCAGAATCACTTCTTTCTTTTAGGAGACAAGAACTCAATTTATCTTTGATCTTTGATCTTTTATATTCACTAACAGCCCTATTACACACTACATGAAAGAAATATATTCAAAAAAGCTTAATAAGGGCTCTTGAAGTGAAAGCAGATATTGTAGTTACAGGCGGCGGGGCTTGCGAGGGCGCAGGTCTTCCTTGTAAAGCCGCCAGACGCTCCTCCATGTCTTTATCTGAAGGCACGGGCTGAACCGGAGCTTTCAGGGCAGCGAGGCGAGACTCCAGCTCCTGCTCTGATGGGATGGACTCTGCGTGAGAACAGAGAGACATATCAGAGACACAGAATCAAAGTTTAGATTAGGGTCATTCCACATCAACTCAACCAGAGGTCCCCGGCTAAACTGTTTGATTTTGATCATTTTTTTCTGGTGAAAGAAATACATAAATGTTTTGTCGAGGGGGTTAAAATGACAATTTTCACCTGAGATTTGGAGCCAAATTACAGGGGTGTAAAAACGACTTTAGAAAGATGGCAGCATCGTTATTTTATTTCTACACAGAGATTGGTAGGTCTGTTAGTGAAATCTGTTGACTTTAGCAATCTTTGTCTCATTATATGCCAACGGTGAGCGTTCAAAAATGAGAAAAAAGCACTTCTTGTGTTTTTAACTCCAAGTTTGAATGCCTGAAACTCCTGGGCCCGTATTCATAAAGAATCTTAATGCAAAGAGTAGCTCCTAGTGACAAAATTCTAAGAAAATTCTTAGAAATGTGGGCGTTTACTCTTAACATTAAAGAAAAAATCCTAGTAAAGAAAAAAGTAATTCAGGAAGCATCTTAACCCTTAAAAGAGGTTTTAAGGTTAAAATTGTTAGGAGCACGGACGAGGACTTTTAAGAGGCTTAAGAGTTTCTTTAGCAGAGGAGAAAATGGCAGAAAGACGAAGAGGGAGAAGAAATGTATTGCAGACAATGGATGACAGTGAGTTAATAAGAAGCTATAGATTAAATCGTGCAGGGATCATGTTTGTGACAGATCTTTTTAGAGACACGCTAATATCTCCGACACAGCGCAGAAATGCCATAGCGCCAGAAATGAAAGTAATCACTACATTACGATATTTGGCAACTGGGAAAATTCCATGTTTGATACATTAAAACCAACATTCAAACCACCACTTAAATAGACATGCCAGTAATCAGTGTAATTGGAAAGAGTGGAACAATTTTTATCATTCTAAGCAATCAAATACCTTATAGGAAATTAACAGCATGGAAAATAAAAAAAGGATTTATATACACATATAGGCCTATAATGTGTGTGTGTGTGTGTGTGTGACTCTGAGAGAACGGTCAAATAGGAAAAATTACGCATGTAATTTCAAAGTGAAGGCTTAGAATAGATCCTATACTTAAAATCACTTTTTTTTTTCCTTCTTGGTCAACCAACCAATCACAGTCTTCAAAAGATTGTGTCATACATAGCAACGGGGTCAACCCCGCCTCCTCACTAAGATAAAAGTTTTTGTCTTTTCCTTACTCAGAGTTGCTCTCAGATCGGTCCCGAATCGCTTTTAAGCTAAGACTCCTACGTAAAAGTTTTTAAGCTAAATTAAGAGTTTTTTGAGAGGATTCTTAGAATCTTTATGAATACGGGCCCAGAAGTATTAAAGATATCTTAAAATCCTTTTAGATTCTGGTTCTTAACAAACATTGATTTTGGTATCTTCATTTTAAAGGCCCTCGATGGATCAATCACAGAGATATGGAGATCTCAATGCGGCTTCATGAGTAAATTGGTTAATTGTGCATATTTTCAGAGGTCGAACACCAAATGTGGGCCACTTTACATACAAATGATGTTTTTTTCTTTTAAAGAGAAATATCTGAACATCATTTAACGCTGAAACTAGAAATCAAAACAATTGCATAGAATATACCTGTCTGAGTGCCATAATTATTATTTTTCCAAAATGTGCATGTCTGTAACTCAAGAGGTATTAAAGACACATATAAAAAATATATATGTATATGTGTGTGTATCATTTATATCATATATATCATATATGTATCTGTTATCGGCTTTCAAATATAAAGAATTATCAGTTATCGCTATCAGCCAAAATGTTCATATCAGTTTATATATGAAGAGTTCAGATGCAAAAGCCTCTAAGTGCCATCTGAAATTTTCTTCTGAATGATCATTTTTATCAAGCTCGTATATTTAAGTTCAGTAATTTCACTTAAATAGCAATGAAAATGACCTATTAATTGTCATTTAAGTGAAATTACTGAACTTAAATATGCGATCTTGATAAAAATTATCATTCTAGAAGAAAATTTCAGATGGCACTTAGAGGCTTTTGCATCTGAACTCTTCATATATATATATATATATATATATATATATATATATATATATATATATATATATATATATATATATATATATATCATATATGAGATCAATCAGAAGGTGTAAATACACACACACACACATATACATACATATATATATATATATATATAAGAGATGGGGGACTCGAGTCACATGACTTGACTCGAGTCAGACTCGAGTCGCAAATTTAAGGACTTGAGACTTGCTTGACAAAATTAAGAAAATGACTCGACTTGACTTTGACTTGAGATCCAATGACTCGAGACTTGACTTGACTTGAACTGTATGACTCGAGAATGACTTGATATACATTTTTATATAAATCATCGCAAAATCAATTGATGAACAAAATGAAAGCAACGGAACCATTGACGCCAGTCATCAGATTCTGCGCGATTGCGTGACGCTGCACAAGCCCAGAAAAAAAACATACATCGCGGTGAGCGCACGCTAAATACAAAAACATCTCCCAGCATCGTTTCTTTTTGGATATAAACACTAGAAATTGACCATATTCATACAAGAAGATTTGCTGTACGCATAATAACTGGCAAGGGATATCGGACGACCATCACAACCTCGAACAGTCGAACTTCATTCACCACGTCTAAAAGTATGGCTTGTTTAACCTGTTTGTTATAGTTAATTTGACTATCTTTAAGAGAATATTGGTCAAAACAGCATGCCTCTTTATACACAATTATGTTTTCAAATGTAGCTTAATGTTGTAAATATTCAAATGATAATTAATGATGACATATGTTTTGTATAACATTTGCCACATTTCTTTCAAATCATGCTTTAAAGCCAAATATGTCGTTCTTTCCAATGACAAAAAACAACATAGAAAACTGTTAATGTTTTGTCGTGTTTTATGTTTCTCTTAAAGCAGGGTTAGATGTTATCAGGGGGTTGGGGGCAAAATGCCAGCAGAATTAATATGCACCCAGAATTCAAAATGTGGTGGAAAAATTGCCCTAGTATGAGTTATTTTTATAATTATAACTTAAGATATTAAAAAATATTTCCAGAATATTGGCGCGATTGCAAATGTGATCATGATTTTATAAAACAGTTCAGTAAACAAAGAGTGAATATTGTGATGTGACATTTTAGACATAATACTCCAAATATTCTCTGTTTTTGCTCTATTTCTCCAATGACAATAGTTCCAAACAAGCCACAGAAAGAGTTATGCGTATTTGTGATTCAGTGACCTAGTTGCTTAGTTCCAGAACGAATCTGCCGTTTTGAACAAATCAGTTGAATGAATGCTTCTATGACTCGTACATTAAGACGGTGATTTGGCGCCACCTATTGGCGGTTTTAACTTCATAATTAAAAATAACTTATGGCTCGTTTCCACTGAGCAGTACAGTACGGTACGGTACAGTACGGTACGGTTCGGGTCTGTTAACCATGATCTGGCTAGCGTTTCCACTGCCAACAGTACCCTTACTTGATAGGCGTGGTGTTTCGATCGACGTAATTTTCGCGCGAAGAAGAACATAGTAAACTACAATGGATGACATACAGCAGATCTTGTTCTTGCTCCTCGACATGTTTGTCACAAGAAGACAAGCGCCGACATTAGGCTTTTCTCAATATTAAGTACGCAAAGTTTGTACTTGCCATGTGCGACTCACTCCTACATGCACATGGTACAGCGCGTTCTTAAAAGCGTCACTCAGCTCGCTCTGCTACTCCGGTTATCTCTGTTACTCTGTATGTACAAATTTAAGCAACAATAAAACGAAATATGTTATAAAACACTACTCTGCCTCTTTTCGTTTTCATTTAAATAAATTAAACATTATAGGGACACAAATGTGGTTCATGCGCAACGCATATTGATTATTCACTGCACGTTATACGTTATTCTATTTATAACAAAACGATTTAAAACACAACCCTAACGTTACCTCTTTTCGTTTAAATAATAAAAAAAATTACACATTACAGGCAATATATGCATTTGTACAAATGTTGCAATAAACATCAGTGATAATCTTGTAAAAAGAAAATGACAAGAAACCATATTTCTTTTTGTAAAATTTCAGTTTTATCAATAATAGCCAATATAAAAGTTTAAGTAAAAGGTACAAGAAGCTATACAATAAGAAATAAAGCAAACAATTCAGTCAAATGTCCAAATGCTGCGCTAGTCTAACATTACAACAGTAAAGTTAAATACAAATAGCCTATAATATGAAACTAAACTTAGCCCTCAGTCAAAACGATTGACAGGGAACGCATTATATATTCACGAGACCAAAGATCGCCCGTTAGGTCTGCACAAGACGAATTATATCTCATGTTTAACCACTACCGTCGGAGTCATCGGCGAACGTCAGAAGAACTAACTTAGCCGAGGAAAGGCTCATCCAGCCGGGAAACATGAGCGCCGAGCGCCCGCTGATCGCATGGATCTCACAACCGGGGAAAAACAAATCATCTTTATAAATAAACCACAGATTAGAGCTTTAAACAACTACATTCTCGCCTGAAAAACTCTTAAAATTACATTTCGTGACACAGTAACAGTATATTATATTAAACTGTATATAAAAAAATGGCGCTTCTTATGTTGTCATTCCCCTCGTAGCACGCGCAAGTGACGATTCTCTGTCAACCAATCAACGTCCTGCAGTGAGTCTAGCTCCACCTTTTAGTACCGTACCACTGTGCTAGGTACCCCAACGGAAGGGTACCCAAAAAGTGGTACGGTACGGTTCGGCTTTTTGGTACCATTCTCAACTTTTGGCAGTGGAAACGCAAATAAAAGGGTACCGACCCGTACCGTACCGTACCGTACCGCTCGGTGGAAACGCGCCATTATATAAAGGGGATGCCAGTTTGAAGAATGCCATTTGGTGGCATAGGAACCATTATACTTGAATTGTGAATTGTTTAATACCTTTTAATGGTCTTCTGCAATGTTTCATGCTTTAATGTTGGTCTAATTTCAGTTACATTTACATTTTAGGCTATGTAGTTTGAAATTTTATTTTTTATTTTTTAGATTTTTATTGGAGTAACCACTCAGCTGTATGTGGAACTGCATATTTAAAAAAATTTTTTGCAAATAAAACCATAGTCCACAACTTCTGTAGTTTTAACTTATTTTAATATATAAATTCAGTGAAATCATCAAACGTTTGTATGACTTGCCAGTGACTTGTGACCCAAGCTACGACTTGACTTGACTTGCTTGACATAAGGCAGTGACTTGACTTGACTTGCTTTTCACAAAATTGACTTGGACTTGCTTGAGACTCTAAGGATAAGACTTGAGACTTGCTTGTGACTTGCACATGTGTGACTTACTCCCACCTCTGATATATATATATATAGGTTATCGGCTTTCAAATATAAAGGATTATCGGTTATCATATCATAATGTTTATAGTGTGTTTATGCCTTCTAGTGCAATTAGCAGATTAGAACTGAGCAATACAAAATGTTGATCACATTTTGTGACAAAACAATTAAGCAGATTTTGACAGATCTTACTGGGCTTGGTTTCCTCTTTCAGCTTGTTCAGTCGTTCTGCGATGACCTGGTCCTCTTTACTGAGTCCTCGAGTTGAAACCCGACTCACAGTGTTGTTCTTTCCACCTCCGGGTCTGGGCGGCTGATTCTGCTGAGCTTGTTTGGCTTCGAGAGCAGCAACACGCCTGTAGGACGCCACAGATTTGTGTTATTCCTGTGGCATACAGGGGCATTTCACATATGATACTTAGATACAGATTCATACTTTTTGTAGTTTTCAGGTGGGGACCATTTGCCAGCATCATTCTGGTTGCCTGGACTGTACAAAAAAGACCTGTCAGTTGTGTGTTAGTGAATATACCATATCAGTGTAAACTGTGTTTGGCTCCAGACCTTGTTAAGTTTCCATAACACTGTTTGCAGACTTTCTGCTGGCTGTTTCCATATTTTGGCACAACAACATTGAATGTCAGACACCCAGAGCAGAAAGAATGGCCACAGTTTTTACAACCCAACTGCAAAAACACAAAACCAAGTCAAACACTTTTTGAATTAAGGCATTTAAATTAAAATAAATCGGTATTTATAGGCGCTAACCTCTTTTCTGAAGAGAGTGAACTTTGATGCACAGCAGTAACAACGATTATCCATAGTGAGATTCTTCGGGGAATCGCAGAAACATGCTGTAGTGACACTTTAAATGCTCAAGATTATAATAATTAAATGCATTGTATTGTATGACGGTATTTCAGCTGCATTCTCTCCATTGTGTTTCTCTTGAATCAGAGAACGTAAATACAGGAAACGCTGCGAGAACTGAGACGTGTAGGGAAATGTAGTTTTTATTGCTTGCAGCGATGAGACTTGTAGTAGTTTGGAAAAACAATACATGCAGAATAATGCAGAGGCGTATTTTTTTTAAAATAAATAACCTAAAATTACCTTAAAAATAATTATGAATAAAACAATCAAAACTCTAAATTTGAAATGTACTCATTTCCCAGCATGCAACATGATAGCTACGCTGTAGCTTGCTCTCATACTGTCACAAGATTTATACTGCACAACAATGTGGGTGAAAAAATAAAATCACTATTAAGATATATAAAAAACACAAATACATATATTGATTTAAAAAAAAAAAAAACAGGCAGTTATTATGTCGATGAACCTCGCGTGGTCACATGACCGGTTCGTCCAATCAGGATCTCTTTGGCGCGCTTCCGGTTTTTGTTCAAATGTCTTTTGCTTCTTCAAATCGAACAGACAAGAGCGAGCGATTTATGAAATAATACCATATTTGTATATCTCTACTATACAGCGACGGTTGTTTTGACGAAGAAAAGAATACTAAGGAGATTTCTGCTGGGTAAATGTAAGTTATATTTGTTTTCTCTACTTTGCAGACAGTATAAACATAGAGAACAGGGGAAACGGTAACGGCAGAGAAACACAGAAATGTGTTTTTTTTCCCCCCTGCTGTTTATGTTACTTTTAATGTATTTTCCATTATTTACTGCTTTTTCTTTAAGAGCTTTAATATGTGGGGCATACATTGGTTTTTAGAACATGGTATTTACCTTTAGAGAACCTTTGAAAGAGATAGTTCACCATCATTCACTCACCCTCATGTTGTTCCAAACCTGTATGAGTTTCTTTCTTCTGTTGAACACAAAAGAAGATATTTTAAAGAGTGTTTGTAATCAATCAGTTGACGGATCCCATTGACTTCCATGGTATTTTTTTCCCTACTATGGAAGTCAATGAGGTCCATCAACTGTCTGGTTACCCACATTCTTTAAAACATCATCTTTTGTGTTCAACAGAAGAAAGAAACTCATACGTTTAGAATGACATGAGGGTGAGTATTTTTTATTTATTATATTTTTGGGTGAACTGACCCTTTAAATGCCATAGTATATGAATATGGTAACCACTCAGTATCATAAGTGCCATCTGTTCTTCCACTTCTAGATCGGATCCCCAGCCATGGCAGAGTGTGATGTGGAATGGGAATTATGTAAAGAAAACATCCAGCCTTTGAGACAAGGCCGTACCATCTCGGCCCTGCAGCAGGCCCTGTGTCAGCAGCAGGAGGGGAACCACACGGCCCTCAACCAGAAGAAACAGTGAGTGGGGTTTTCAATCAAACTAAAAGCATGTTCCAGAACAATTCAGCAATGTTACCTTTCTTTCTTTCTTTTTTCTTTTTAGAGCGTTTGAGTCTGAGCTGCGGATGTATGATGGAGACGACCCTCTCGATGTTTGGGTCAGGTATGACAGCAGATGCATGACTTTTGATATGCAAATTGCATTTATTAATGTTTTCTTCAAGTACAAGGTGCTTGAATTAGACTTTTTAAAAATGTAAGTCCTGGAAAACCCTTGAAAACAGCCATATTTATGAAAAGCTGAATTATTGAAAGTATATGTGAAATTAGTGTTTAATTTTGATGAAACAATCTTTTCACGCAAAATTAACGCTGCAGCTCGTGTGATATAGAGCCATTTTGCATGGCTATGACTGGATATTGCTCATATAAATATACAAGTATATGTTAGCTTTCATTATTCAGTTCAATCGTATATTCATGGAGTATATTCATAAATTATTGTCATAGTATCCTTTCAATGGTTAAAGTTACTACAGCCATTGCATGTGCTGCACTTTATTTGTACCATTTTGTTTTATTAGTTTACTTTGATCTATTTACCTTTTTTTAGAAGTTGAAAGATAATAAAGATATTGTTTGATAAGTGAGATCTCAGATTGTAGTCCTTGAAAACCAAAAAAGCAGTGCTTTAAAAGTCCTGGAATGTCATTTTACAGTGTCTGTACGAACCCTGTTTCTTATTTTTTCTGCAGGTACATAAAATGGACAAAGCAGACGTTCCCACAGGGTGGAAAGGAGAGTAATTTATCAGTGCTTCTTGAAAGAGCGGTCATGCTCTTCACAGCCGACAAGAAATATCACAATGACGTTCGCTACGTTGAACTCTGGATTGAATTTGTGAGTGACAGACCTCACATTTAGCATTCAGATTGCATCAGTATAGTGGTTTTTAACTCGTTTGTTTCCATTTGCTTGCAGGCAGAGGGTTGTTCTGACCCGATGGACGTCTTCCGCTACATGCAAGCTCAAGGAATAGGAACCATGCAAGCCGCTCTCTACATCGCCTGGTCCGAGGAGCACGAGAAGAGAGGGAATTTAAAGATGGCTGACAGAGTTTTTCAGGATGGTGTCAAGTGTGGAGCAGAACCTGTAGATAAACTACATGCGTTTCACAGGTCTGGAAACTTCCAGTCTATTCATCTCTGTCTGTCCTAAAATTAATTCAAAATAATAATAATAATAATACGTTTATTTTATATAATACAAGGTCGCTTTACAATAAAATACAAATAAACATGACAGAAACGATACAAATAAACTGAGATGGATAACATAAAATTAATCCTATAAAGCCTAATGTATTATATTTGATGCATAAAGTTCTAAGGTCTGATGTCTGATTGATAGTTTGCTCTTTTTTAGCAAGTAAAAGGCTTTTATTGTAATCTTTAAAAACATCCACCTTCAGCTTGCAGGGTTTCTGCTGTGAAATTAATGATTTTTATTAAATAACCTTTATATTGTTTGTAATATTTTTTAAGATATAAACACTTACTGAACTGAAGCAACTCAAGTTTACTTGATTATCTATAAATATATATTTTTTTTTAGAAAAATGTTCAAATGTGAGTCTTAAATATGATCATCAGGCTTTTGAGGAAGGTCAACGATGAGTCAATCATTGTATTGCATTATATCATGTTTTAAAACTACAGAGATTTGATCATAAAACTAATCATCTTACGGAGACATTATTGGCAGATATAGTGACGACTGATATTTATATCATTTTATGTCAGCATCTGCTATAAAGATCTCATTGATTTACATTACAAGCATCTGAATTTCATTTTACTTTTTGTCCATATAAATATCAGCATCTGCATCAAATTGCATATTTTTGCTCAGTTTGTGCCTCTGAATAAAACTGAGCTGCTTTTCTCGCCATATTCGCACAATATCCATCATAATATATGAACCGTAAAAACCTGCCATATTTAAATAAGATGCAAAAAAAACAACTTTTTTATTTTTTTTAGATTTTCTTTTAGATTTTTGTCTGAAGGTTGAATCAATTATTCCATTATTAAAAGAATAAAAAATTTAAACACTTAGGATTAAATCAGTGCATGTTATTCTAAACATAAAGGCACTTTTCTACATCTAATAAATTCCTCTCTGATAAAATAAAGTCCTGGCCTGCATTCGTTCTAGTTGATTATATTGTTTCAATCTGAAATCATGTTATAATGGAAGTAAAAAGGGCTGCAAATGTTGACTGCAGTGTTTCGAACGTCACTGCGACAATGAAGTGTCAACTAGCCTCCTTCCTTTCCGTACAGAGAAAACGTTGTCAAAATGATTTCAGTTCACATGGATGCGTAGAAACGACTTAATATTCTGTATTATGCAGGCCGGCGATGTCAATTTGTAAAGAACGCATGTGCACGCTGTCAGCACTTTCACAGATGCACTTTTTTGAAGGTTACTACTGAGATTACACATTTTTCTAAACTTGCACATTGGAACCGGTTTCAAGGTTTGCGTTCCCGAGCCACCAAACATTGTTGTCGTGCAAATGAACGGACAGAACACATTAAAACTTTTCTGTTTTCAGTTAGAACGGTGTCGTGTTAGCGGTCCCTAAGTTAATAACTAATGATCTGTGCAACGGAAATGAATCAATCAACTTTAGCTCACGCCTCATAATAAAATGTGTTGGTCTCCAGAGCGTTGCAGGCACGAGTGTGCAGACAGATGATGTCATCCATGACAGCTCAACAAAGAGATGATGATGATGATGATGATGAAGAGCCTCAGCGAGCATCACTGGCTGAGCTCAAAGCCAAAGGGAAGAAAAAGGCCGTCGTTCCCATCAACAGAGTGAACGCATCTGCCGGATGTGAGTACACACATTATTTTAAACGTGTTGTGAATGTGTGCTGTGTATAAATACAGGTGTGAATGACACACTCTGTGCTCTGTGACACAGATGCCCGTGGGCTCCAGTTTAAACAGCCGTTGGGCCCCAAACACAACAGTCGCCCTGTGATATTTGATGAGAATAAAGCTCCTGAATCTGTGCCGCAAGAACCCAAGTTTGAGATCTGGACGGCGCCACCTACTGCCAGAGCCAAAGAGAACGAACAGAAACCTGAGAAGTGGTCCAATGTGAAGGTGCGAGTCCGTGTTGAGCGTTACCCGTTTAACCGGTTACCTGACTGGCTCTAGAGAGTGTCAGTTTTGTGTCTGGAGGCTGTTATCTGATAGATCAGTGTTGACCGTGTTTGTTTTTTTATTCCAGTTGCCCCTGAAGTCCAGATCGGGCCTCAGTGTCGCGGTTCCGCCTCCTAAACCCAGTTTCCAGCCGTTTGTGGAAGAGGACGACCGGCCTCCCGCTGTGTGAGTGTGATTGGAGGATTTGATGATTAACTCTCAGCGCATGGCAGATTTCCCTCAAGCCTTTGTGCTCCTTTATAATAACTTTTTGTTCTTTTAGGCTGTATAATAACATGGAGTAATGCAGGGGTTTGACAGTGCAAAAAATCTATTTAAAAAAAAAAAGTTAATAAAAGATGTGATCAAAATATATAAAAATTTGATTAACAAAATAAGATTAAATTACAAATTTGATTAAAATAAATGCATCTTACAGTATTATGAGTAGGAAAAAAAACAACGTAATCTAGTAGAAACTAGAGACATTTATAATCTTAAATTATAAGCTAAATAGATGCTTTATACATTTTAGGATGAGGACGATCATATTTTGCGCCATGGTATCATTTTATGTACTATTTAGTTTGCATCACTAATAAACTTTTATTATTTTTTAATAATGTTTTTATGTTTGCATTTCAATGTCAAACTTTTAGTATTTTTGCTGTGTTTTTAGTCATTTTTACTAGCAACTAGCGTTTTTATTTTTATTTATTTTTTTTAAGATGCTTATAGCTTTTATTAATGTTTCTTTAGTATTTGTACAAGTCGGCATGAAATTAAAACGGACCGTATTTACTTTTACGAAACGCCCACTTTTCTATATCCAATCAATTCCCAGTGGGAAAAACAAGCCACGCCCTCTTTTTCACATTCAATATCTCGTTTAACTCTGGAAATACGTCACGATACTGACATAAAATGGGTCACAACTTTCCGGTTCATGCAGACCTTAAACTAAATGAAAATTTTAAATGTTGCCCTTAAATAATCTTATTTCACATTATGCTTTTTAATGGTTTTAGTTGTGGATGGCGATAATAGCCCTGACCTGCACATGCAAATAAAGTACAATAGTACCTTTTGATTTCATGTTGACTTTAAATGACCACTGTGTATCCGTCTTGTTCTTCTGAAACTGATGTGCGCTCATGTGTTTGCATGTTTATGGTCTCCATGCACTCACCTCATTTTTCCGGCTCCAGAACTCCGTGTAAGATCAACCCTGCGGTGAACTCGGTGCTGTCGGTGAGGAAGCCCTGCAGACTGGAGCAGACGCCGATGAAGATGCTGCAGGAGCGACAGCAGCTCATGCAGACGCAGACTCAGGAGGACGGGAAGAGCCGAGAACAGAGCATGTACTGCAGAGATCTGGTCTACAGCGGAGCCACAGAGTTCTGCTTCGAGGAGCTGCGGGCCGAGCGCTACTGGCAGAAACACACTCGCAAACTACACACCAACAGCCCTGAGGATTCCAGTACACACTGAAGTACAAACCTGCTATAATACAAACTGAGACCCATAGGTTGTGTTTAAGTATGCGGCAAGCTTTCTATCTAGACAGCAGTGTTAGATGTTGATGTTTTTAAACTCGCCGACGACACCTAAAAATGCTGTAGAGCTGCTCACAACAAATATGTGTGTTTGTGTATAATTGTTCCTGTGTTCTTGTACATAATTTTTTATTTTTTATTTTTTGTATATACATACTTTTTGTAACGCAACAGTATTTTTTATTTTTTTTATTGCAAGTAGAGGTACCGACTTCGGTACTGAAATATAAAAATATGATGATACCAGCATTTCCCTTTAGCATTTTGAGCGCTGTTGAACGGATTCTTTAACACCTCTGATTGGCCAACGTGTTGACGCACTCAACATATGTCTCTGATTGGCCATTGTGTTGACTAGCTCATATATGTCTGTGATTGGCTACAGTGATCAACAATGATATCTTTGACGCTCTTCATCGAGCGCTTACACAGATACACACAGGAGCGTTTAAAAGCAGGCGTCCATCAGTGGATCCCTAATATATCCGCTGATACATGCCGCTTTCAAACACTCCCGTGTGTATCTGTGTAAGAGCGTCAAAGACAACATGCTTTCGAAGCGGTGATCATTGTAGCCAATCAGAGACATATGTTGAGTGCGTGAACACAATAGCCAATCAGAGGGGTTTAAGAATCTGTTCAACAGCGCTCAAAATCCTAGAGGGAAATGCTGGTTTCGTCACATTTTTAAAATTTTTCTAATTGTAAGAGTAGCATTTATTATATTGTCATTGCTTGTAGATGTGGTAATTGATGCTTCAATAAATGCAGCTGATTCCATAACATCAAATTGCTCTTGTACTTTGACTTCAGGAACTGCATTTGTACTTTATTTATAGTGCTGTCACACAACACTAGCTGCAAAGTTTCCTTGGAAGGCGATAAAGGGATTGAATGTAATTTGTAATGGCAGTGTTTCAGTGCATATCCAGACAATGCAAAGAGAAACATATATAATAGTGAATTTCTAAATGCTGTAGGGTGAGTTACACTGCAGTATTAAGATTATCTGACCTGTTTTAAACAAACCTCTAAACATGTACTTCATTGATGCATCAGCAGGTGGCGCTGAAGGGTGATGTGGGTCAACAGAAGCGAGCCTCTAAAAAGCTGCTGATGTTCGAGTGTCTGCCTAGTGAGAACTTTCAAGTGCTCTTATTTCTCTCAATGTGGTTTAAAATACAGCGGCTTGTCCATCTGTGGGAACACACTGAGGAAGAATGTAACTATGCCATGACCTGCTTTACTAATTTACTTAATGTTGTTATTAAACTTGTTACAGTGGAAACAAAAAAACATGGATTTAAAAAAAAAAAAAAAAACTTTTCTTTTTAAGGTACACTATGTGACTTTAAAACAAAACTGCATGCATTTAGTGGATGAACATTGTTGTGGCTGTGCTTCAGCTCTGCGGATGAATATGATCTTCACAATAGATCCTGCTTTACAGTGAACTCTGAGAAATACATATGACAGTTTATCTGTTCAATAAAACACTTCCTCTCCTGTTGAGTGATAAAACACCATCATCTCTGTCGCCTTTACAACATTTCAAATCCCTCAGTTCTCCATCTCTGAAAAGCCAAGCTGATGTTGATTCTTGTTTTATTACAAGCTCTGTCTCTCTCTTTTCTCCAGCAGAAAACGTGCCTTAGATCTGAAGCCTTCAGTGTTTTAGTGAACGGAGGATAATTCATCAGCTATTAAAGGCAGGGTAGGCAATAGCAAGCTAGCTTTGAAAACATAAGATCCCACCCTCCCTTCAGAGCGTCTCCAAGGCACGCCTCTTTAAAAACGCATGAACGCACACAGCAGGGAGTGAACAGAAGTGTCACGAGAGAAACTACCTCATGTTAAACTACCTCATGTCTCAAAGTACATAATACAATAATAACTAGATAGATGAGAAAAATTTGCTAGGACAAACACTGATGTTGGTTTGAAAAGCCGTATGAAAGTTTGAAAGTTTTGTAAGCCTTAAATTTAGTGAAATGGAAAGAGAAAAAGACATTGCTAGCATGAAGTAACATGTTTTAACACATTGCTAGCATGAATAAGCATGTTTTAACAGGTTGTTAGCATGAATTAACATGTTGCTAGCCTGTTTTACTACGTTGTTAGCATGAATTAACATGTTTTAGCAGGCTGATACCATTATTTAGCATGTTTTTTGCATTGTTGTTAACATTACTTAACATGTGGCTAGCATGATTTAACATGTTTGAGCATGTTACTGGCATGATTTTGCCTGTTACTAACCTGAATTGGCATGTTTCTAACATGCAATTAGTACATTGCTAACATGATTTAGCAAGATGCTAGCATGAATTTGCATGTTGGTAGCATGATTAGCACATTATCCTATGATAGTCATTAAGCTTTGCTAGTAAATACTCTATAAGTCTTATTGTGCAAAAGTCTTGACCCCCCCTCAATAAAAGTTTATGGTATTTTTCGTAGTTTTGATCATCTGTTCAATGAAAATCGTACGTCGGATCAGTTTGAAAGGATACAGCACACAGAGAACAGTCTGAAGGTCTAACCTGAGTTTGGTGGTTCTAGCTTGAAAACTCTAGGAGATACTGTTTAAATTATAGTCTCCGAAAAATTAGACTTAGCCTAAAACAGTAGATCAGTATGTTGGCTTTGTCAAGCTGCTGTTTCGTTTGTGTTGCTCAGTGACTGTCGTCTGTCTAACATAGCATGAGACGCGCTGATGACGTGATGTGCGCGGAGGTACGGAAACACATGCGCTGAAGCCAGGTATAGGACATCCTATCATTCGGACCAAATTCAATGATTGGATGACCATTTTATGGTCCTACGCCTTCCTCATATAAACACTTAACTTAGTGACTGCTATCAGGATGTGAAGAGACTTTCAACCAGCATAACAAAAAATGTTTCTGGAACAAATCGCCTATCCTGCCTTTAATATGCTAAATACATCAGACAAAAGCTCATTGGGTGTCATTGTTTAGGAATGGACTTAAAATTACCCTGCATAACAAAAGCTTTGAAAGGACAATAGCAGGACAGCAAATCACACTAGAGACGATTAACTACAGACCAGCTCTGTGTGCTTATTAGGGAATTTAGCAACACCTTTACAGTTGTTATGTATTCCTCTGGCTGTCATAGATGAGCATTAAATGACATAGAAAGCTGTTCTCATAATGAGGATGGGTGGCATCTGCGTTATACTAATTGAGAGCTAAATTTCTCTGAGTTTTAGATGAACGCTTTAAAGCTATTGATTATATTGGCGAGTGCAGTCAGCGGTAAAATGGGTTTCATGAGTTGATGACGTCATGATTAACCTGATAAACCATGTCGTGAATGTTTTAGTCTTTGAATTAAAAATCATTGTGATATTTTTGTGGGGCTCCATCAGTCCAGAAGTAATGAAGAAAGTTGCATTAAAATGCAGAAATTCGTTAATTTTTATTTTATTTTATTTTATTTAGAAAGCAGTTCTATTGGAATTCTTTTAAAATGTTTCTATTGGAATTAATATTGTAAAAGAAAACGTTCCAGATTTCAAATTACTTTATTAAATTCAACATGTTAAACTGTTTCTTTAAACAAAGTAACCTAGAAACATTTACACTGGTGTCGATAAATAAATAAAACAGTGTCTGAAGTTTTCAGAATCTTTTTTTAATCCTATATTAATTTATTACAGTTTTATAATAACATTAACGGCAGGCTTTAAAAGTCAAAACATGCAACCAAGTAAAAGTAAAAACAGCCGCTACCTGACCATCAAAAATGACTGTATCAGTCATATTAATAAATCACATTTAGATGTTACCACATGAAGCAATTTCTGGTATTTCTACAACGGAAACAATGTTTTATTTATGGTTTATTGTCCATCCCTCGTTTCCGGTTGGCTACTAGGAGGTGGAAGGTCATTTAGTGTTAATGCTCCTTAATTATGGAATTCACAACCCATTACACTTCGTAATATCTCATCTGTGGCAACATTCAAGACTCAGCGAAAAACATAGGCCTACTAACATGTATTTTGGATAATGTGACTATTGTGTCCTTATGTGTGATTGTAATGTGTGTGCGGGTGTGTAGCCTACATGTATTGTAATGTACAATGTAAAGCGACCTTAAGCTACGGAAAGTATATATAAATAAAACTACTTCTTCTTCTTCTTCTGCCATGACCCTCATTATCTCATGAATTATTCATGAGCTGACCGGGTTATCAGCGCGCCACACACACACACACACACAACCTGTCGTCTCAAATCACCCGCTCACGTGGAAACACTTCACCAGGGCGACAGAGGGGGCGTGAACTGTCTCCTAGGTGATGCTGCCACACACACACACACACACACACGCAGGAGGAGGGAGAGAGACTGAGAGAGAGAGAGGGAAGAGGAGGCAGGCCAGGCTGTTTTCGCATCCTCTAGATGTGGATTATACCTTGTTTTCACCATGGCAGCATCACGGCACCGGTAGCAGGGGCTTCTGGGAGATCAGATGCGCGGGTTCGAGCATCATCTCTCTGAGATGGCCGTGCACGCGTGCAGCTGGAGGCAGGAATGCATCGGGGCTTCTCAGGCGAACGGGAGCCTGCAGTGGGAGGCTGACTGAGTTCACACAGACCCACAGAGCCTCTTCCCAGCTGGAGAGGCTGTTACATTCATCAGCACACAACGGCAAGGTAGGAAAACATGCGTTTTGACATCTATATGCAAGCTGTGTTCATGCACTGTGATGATGCTGATGATGCTTTGTGCTGCATCGCTGGATAAAGACACACACACACACACACACACACAGATAGACACAGACAGACAGAGAGCGGGTGATGGGAGAAAGCAAAAGCACAAAGCCTAGACGACAACGAAAAGGCTCAAGAAAAGAAGGTGAAGCTCTGAAGGACTGCGTTGATGTGGAAATGCTTTTACCTTCCCTCACCCTCACCAACCCCTCATCCTCCCTCTCTCTCTCTCTCTCTCTCTCTCCTGCGCGCGCCCGCGCTACATTTGCATGCATAGATGAGGGACCTCAAGGTAAACCTTTCAAAAATGGCTGTTTCTGAGCAGTTGACCCATTATAATGATGTTTTGAGGGTTTGATATATTATAGTTGAATGTTAGGGCGTTCGAGGCACCTTCAAAAGCATGCCTAGGCGTTCTTCTAAGGGCAATTTAAGGAAGTCCGAGTATGTTGTCATTTTTTTTTTTTACATTGAATAGCTCGATCAGAATGAAAAGCCTTCATCTAAACTCCTCAAATGGCCCAATAATGACATTTCTGATCGCAAGAGCTGTTGCAGATCTTACTCTGCATGTGAAACAGAATGATAGTCATTTAAATACGAATATTTTCACATGCACTTTCAGAATCTTGGCTGCTTGATTGTTTATATCATCGCACAACTCTTTCTATATAAAGGTGGATATATCCAACTTTATCCACGTACATAGAGTACACTCAATTAATATATAGCAAATCTCAACTGCTTGATTTTATATTTCAGCGCAAAATTAAACTACATTATAATCCAGTTGTTCTTTATATAACGTTGGATATATAAGTATTCTGAAAGCGTGCTGCAACTACAGCAAATGCTGACGAGTGTTTAGGGCTGCACAATATATAGAAAATATCGAAATATTGCAAATGTAGCCTATATATTGTGCAACGACTTGCAATAACTGTGGTCATGAACAAAAGACAGAGAAAATCACTCACTGCTCTCGGCTGAATAACTCTTGTAGCTTTAATAAGAATCAGGATATATTTAATTCATACAGTGAAAACTAAGCAGTGTTTTATTTTTACATTTGATTATTCAGTTTCTGTTGTTAAATAACCCTAATGTAGGATAACCTGAACCCCGAGGTTTACACTGATGTTAAAATAACACTTCTTATACCACAGTAAAACACTGATGTTCACTGTCAGAAGCTGTAGGGATGCTTTCTTGTCACAGAAAGAATGTGAAACACGTATGCAGGTTATATAATTTTAAATATATTTTAAAGATAATTTAAGTTTATTTTACACACTTTAAGCATTATCGTATCGCATATCGAATATCGCATTGTTTAATGAGTTATCGAATATCGCATTTCTCTTCAATATCGTGCAGCCCTAATTTTAACTAATTTAGGAAATATCAGTTGTGCAAATGACAATATTTGTTTTTCTCTTGCCTGTTTGTTTTATTTATTGATTGATTGTTTTTAAACTCTTTCTAGTTATCGAATATCACATTTTTCTTCAATATCATGCAGCCCTGATTTGAAGGTTGAGCTGCGAGCTCATTGGCTACTGATACAGCAGGAACCAATCAGCTGTGCCCTATAGAGAATGATGTGATTGCAAGCAGATTGAGTTAAGAACCCATCGACCTGCGCCATCTAGAGTTTCATGACAGAACTTTGTTTACATTTGACTTGTTTCAAAAATACTATGGTGATCTTATTTGTATTTGTAGGTAATATGCATATGTAAAATGTGTATTTTTTGCATTTTCAGGCATTGAAATGTACAACAATATGCTGCCAGAATCTAAAAAGTGAACTTGTATGTATAATTCTGCAGATCTTCAGGAATCATCTGAAGAATCGTCACAACTAAAACTGGCGAAATGAGTTTATGTTATGTCAGTATTAGGCATATTTGCAAGATTCAGAAACATCAGACAATCTTCATATTCTTTGAAATGCATGCATACATCATATTAGAAACATGATCTGTGTGTATCTGTGTAGTGCAATGCAACTCACCAATGTGTTTTGGAAAGAGAAAGAGCCTGAGGCTTTACAAGAATGAATTTAGCAACAAGTCTATTCAAGTCACCTTTATTTATATAGCGCTTTTTATAATACAGATTTTATCAAAGCAGCTTCACACTGATAACATGAAAATAATACAACAAAGTTTGTTTCTAGAAGAAAATTGCGTCATCGTACACCTTAAGTAAGGCAGATCAATAATATTGTTGAATATTAAATGTATTAAATTCTTGTCTTGTTTGTTAAATTAGTAACATGAGAAGAAATCCTTCATTTTTAAGTTAGATATGTTAGAAAGGCAAACACAAAAAATGACTCAATTGTGTAGCATGATGAGCTTCTTTAATTCGCTGACTCGGTCTCGTCCCGTAACCAGGTTTAGGCTTTGGCTGGTCTGCAGGGTTATAGTTCACATCTGCTGGTTGATGTTTTAACTACAAGTATTAACCACTGGGTCAAACGCAGCTTTTCCAACAAGAGGAACCATGTATTCTGACAAAATTACATTTGATGCAAGCAACAAACAGCCTAAATTGTAAATCTTTCAGCATATTCTGATAGATTTTTCACCAATGACAGATTCTCTCCAGAGGCTGTTAAAGTGTGTTATGGTCATACATGTGTCCTGTGTCCTCTTGTGGTGATTGGCTAAGTATAAAAATGATGCACTTCAACAGAAGCAATTGCCCATGAGCAAAAATATCCGGGTTTAGGGTTTAATGCAGGGTTTAGGGTTCATATATATAGGACATTTGTAGAATTTGCCATTTGATCTGGATTGCCAGAAATCTGTGCGTGAAGTGAACGTCTGTGTTTTGATGTGGTTGAGGTGAGATCTCAGCGTTTGGATGTTGGTTTGAGGTCTTCTCGTGTCTCATGTTTTGAAGTGAAGGTCCTCTGCTCAGAACTGGGCCGTTTGCAGCTGTCAGACTGTGTTTATTCTCCTTCCCACTCGAGCGATCATGTGAACTGATCTTATTAGACACTGAGCTACACAAACACCAGAAACAGCCCAATGCTGTCGCAGCGTTACTGGAGATCTCTCTCTTGGATGAGAGATATTTCAAGAGGACATGCTTTTACACATGTTCATCTCTCTTTAGTGTGTAATGTTGCTGTTTGAGCATGAAAAAGCTCCAGTTCTTCTCTATATCAGTGTCAGTGTTTCTGAACTCCTGAAACGCCTCCATTGTAGTCTTGAGTTTCTTCCGGGAACAAACACGTCACAATATTCCTCATTATAATAATTCATACGCAGAATAAAGGGGCGGGGCCTGGTTGAGTGAGTTAGTAGTGTGTTAAACTGGCGGTTATGGTAAGGAGCGGGACATTTCCCAAACACACTCGAAGCGCTCGACCAATCACAACACACTGCTCCAGCCGACCAATCAGAGCACAGTGTGCTTTTCAGAAGGAGGGGCTTCATAGAGACATAAAAAGTTTTATAAGAAAATATTATTTCAGTTTTTCTACTTCAAAATGTCATGTTTTATTCAATGTTTCTTTGTAATTAATTCTGACATTTATTAGCGATTTCCAAATCCATCACCTTTTTTTTTTTTTTTTTGTTGCAACTTTTTGCCTTTTTTTTTTAGGATAGTATTCGCAAGGGTTTGAAAATATTTGACATGCATCGCTGTAGTTGTCAGGTGCCAAAGTTGCATGTTGTAAGTTATATCACAATGCATTCTGTGATGGAGAGCCAGTGTTGCTTCTCCATCCTTCAACATTGTGTCCTTATTGAATTTTGTATCATGCATATAGTAATTGTTCAATTGTTACTAATTAGTAATTGTCCTGTTGTTAGAGGAGTGGGCCTAACCTCTAGGTATGTGCTCAACCTGGGAGCTGGGAAATGTTCAAACTAGGGCTGCACAATATATCGAAATTATCGAAATATTGCAAATGTATTTATTGCGATGTGCATATCGCAACATGATAAAAAATCTCGACCGAGGACTTTATAAAGTCGATTATTTCTCCAAGTCAGGAATGACATTAAATAGAGATTTTGTCTTAAATATTCTGCTTTGCATTCTGCTTTTTTGAGCAAAAAAAATAAAAAAAAATAAAAAAATCACAGAACCTGATATGAACTCAAATTATTGAAGCTGCTTTCAACATTTGTTTTATTTTAAGCAGTATACTTGCTGTACAACCTACTGTACAACTTTATCCGCTGAGCAATATAATTCTCTTTATCTTCTTAAGCGATTACAATATTTTTTGTCAATACATAATGTATGTTTTACCAGAAAAGTTTGAGCATTTTGATACTCCTGGGTTTTAGACACCATGAAAGTGGTTTGGCTTTTAGCAGTGTTCATCGCCATAGTAACTAACGCTCCACGGCTAACCTGGTCCGGGTCAGGTGACGTTCCAGGTGAGAGGCTGTGAGCAAAGTGACACATGTGTGATCACTCCACCTGTTTCTACTCCAAATTAAAGGTCACTACATACATAGCAAATGCGTTTTAAAGACAAAATCGTCTGGCTTTTAGTAATGCTTATTTAGAATAACAAATATGTATGATTTAGATATTATTTATGTAATTATTGTACCCTTAATCGATCACACATGTACAATTTTAGATCATCAATTATTATTATGCAGAGTTTAAATGAATAAATATATAAAGGTAATATTAATACGCTTTAGAATCAGTAGATGAAGCTATAAAAGGACTACATGTGAGCTTAAATGTTCAATTCTCTCTTCTTGCTGTGTAAATTTGTTTAATTTCTTAATATTTTAATACTTTTATTTAATAAGTGAATCGCGCTGCTTCTCTCGCGAGAAATGAATCTCAGTTTCACTCTTTCTCAGCACGTGATTGGCTGTTTGCTTCTGATGTCACTCCTAAACTCAGTGTAAAGCCTGAGTTGACAGAGAGAGTTGATGCTGGTTGGATTGGTTTGGTTTCGTCAACTCGAAACTAATCCTGCAACCCTGAGTTTGTTCAACTATCATCATGGTACAGGCCTCAGGTTTGATGTCAACAACACAAAACATTACTTCTATCATCAACTATTCCCCTATAGAGCACTAAGCAGCCTCTGGCAGACTCGTCCCTGAGCTTCAGAGATGTGATGATGGTGTTAGTTCACTCTTCAGGGGTCAGACTGACAGATATAGATGTGGATGAGGACGGACGATGCGCGGCTCAGGCGTTTAGAGTCGCTCGTATCGCATCTGAAGTCCTGCTTCACACTTCACTTCACAGTGATGGGACTGACAAACGATCTCAAACATCAGCGGGGAACAGGGGAGTGGATTCTGCTCGGGACTGAGTCCAAACGTTCCCTGGAGAACGAGGTGGGAGAAGGAACAGAAAATAAACAGACGGATCGTCGTGGCGAACAGCCACAAAAATACATCCTGGTTTGGGATTCGGAAGAAGCAGAAGGAAAATTCCAAGACAGCTTTACACTCTTAGAAGAAACGACTCTAATTAGAACTTTAAAGGTTCATATATAGAGCTTCCCATGGGATCATTTTATGGATTCAGTTTTAATTCATTCATTTGGTTTATTTTTAATGAATTAATCTGCTACTTTATTCCTAGAAAAAAATTACACATTAAACTTGAAAAGTATTTTGCAATAATTTTAGACATAATTTTTCGTTAACACTTTTAAGCCTTTTTGTATTAATGCATTAAAAAATATTTATAATGTATGTTATAATGCATTATAGCTTTTCATAAATAATTGTAAATGTGTTATAATATTATATATATTTAAAGCCACAATTGAGCCAATTTGATATAGAACCCAATTGAACCGTTTTTATGGATCTCCTTCTACTATAAGAAAAATAATGTTTCTTTCATTTAGTCCAGAAACATATTCTACGCAAGCATGCAAATGCATCCTTTTGTGCATATGAAATGAAAATTCATCATATTTTTCTGAATGCATGTTTTAGATTGTATTGTGAACGATTCATCCATGTCAAATCGTCCAGTCAATTGTTTTATTTGTGATAATGACGCACTGACTAATTGTGCCAACATTATTTTTGTCCATAGAAATTATAAACGCATGCAAAAACAACGAAATATTAATAACTGATTGTTGTAGTCAATGTATGCGCTTTTTCCTGTGAGCTTTGTTTTTCTGTGCACAAATAATGTAAATAAATATGCCAAATAATTTCGTTAGATAAATACCTCAACCAATTTAAGTGTTGTTCATATTTAAAATATTTGAAAAATATATTATTTATTATGTAATAATTATATATTTATATATTATATATATTTTTTTTTACCATGTAATTTTTTTATCAAAATGTCATAACTGGATTTATCTGCCTCCATTTTTGAGTGTCACGTCCACATTTTAACATCCAATCAACAATCAATGCATAGAGCCAAGTGTTTTAAGGTTAGGTCTTAGGCTATTTGTTATTAGCTAGTAATCCTAAAAATGATATATTTTGTCTTTATAGAAGCAAACTAAACGCAAGAGAAAAATAATTGATGAGCCTTTAGGAGAATGTAGTGCATGCGCTCACGAGGGATGTTCATCACATCGATAAATGAAACTGTTCATGCGATCCTGATCACGCGTCTTTAACTGAGTAAAATTACGACCCGATGGAAGAGCAGATCATCTCTGAAAAGAGGACATTGAGTTCATGCCAATGCGTAGATTAACATGTCTGTCACGTGACCTCAATATGTTGCATGCTTAATTCAGTGAGAAGCATCACGTTTTTTTCTTTTGCATTTTAATCAAATTTTGTGTAAAAAAAAAATATCTTTCAAATTCTCTTATATTGTGGGATATAGTTACTAGTGAAAATAAACTATTCAAATATTATTATTATACTATTAGTAAATTTCATCTGTTTGCACATTAGCCATTTTAATCAAATCATATTGTATGAATTTGCGAGGGTTCAAATTAATTTAGTGAGGTCTAATTGTGAAAATGATTTCCTCATCTCTATATCTTCAGCTAGTTCAGCTGTCAAACCCACACATTCTCCAGTTGTCTTACTGGAAAGCCGTATCCGTGTGACTGGGATCTGGGCTGTCAAACACTCACTGTCAAACACTCCTCGCCCACTAAACCCCTCTCGAAGCTCCCGCTCCAATACTCAGTGGATCCACTTCTCGGGTTAATGCCAAACTTTTAGTGTTGGACCCAGAACGAACTTTTCAAGAACTCAAAACTGATATACAGTAGTGGCCAAAAGTGATGAAAATTGACATTGTCACCCTTTATTCAAATATTTTTTGTAAGCATATTGCGTTGTTGACTTTGGAGTCAATTGTTTTATTTGTGATAATGACGCACTGACTAATTGTGCCAACATTATTTTTGTCCATAGAAATTATAAACACATGCAAAAACAACGGAATATTAATAACTGATTGTTGTAGTCAATGTATGCTTTTTCCTGTGAGCTTGTTTTTCTGTGCACAAATAATGTAAATAAATATTCCAAATAATTTTGTTAGATAAATACCTCAACCAATTTTAGTGTTGTTCATATTTAAAATATTTGAAAAATATATTATTTATTATGTAATAATTATATATTTATATATTATATATCCACATATTCTGATGGTTTATTCAAACTTGTAGGGTCATTAAAACAAACATCCCCTTACGGACATCACTTTTGGCGTTTGCTTTGCATACATTTCGAGTTCTATATATAATTGCCCAGAGTTCATGTAATTTCTAAAATATCAAAAGGCTTTTGTCTCTTCTAAGTGGAACATTTCACAATGCATTTGCTGTTCTGTGTTGTCTGACTCGAATGTAAAGTATTCTTAGCTCACACATTACACAGTTTGTGATGCCGAGAGAGCAGTAATTATAGGACAGAATATGGCACAACTTATTTGCAAGTCAGCTGTCAGAATGTGATAAAAATAAAACTGTAAATGTTATTTAGATCTGCTGTTTGGGTGGTTTGAACATGAGTAATACAGAAAGATGTATCAATGAGAAACAGATGGTGGCTGCATAATGCACTGATTAAATACTGCATGTTTTAAAGGTGCAGTAAGCAATTTCTGAGAAACACTGTTGATATTTGAAATCAACCCGAACAGACACACCTCTCCTTCATTGCTCCGCCCCCAAAATGCACGAAGACAAAATGCAAGAGTGGATGTCTCTATCATAGCTTAAGTGAAGCAAAATAATGCTTTGCGAAAAATAAAGCGAAGATGATGAACAAACGACAAGAAAGAACATAAAATAACGTAAAAGTACATAAGAGTAAATACAAGCAAGAGTTGGTATTGAATATCAACCAATGATATTCTTCTGACATTTTCTCTTTTGTAATGTCTCTCAGCCATCTCTCTTTCTACAGTCTTTCTTCAAATCTCTCTCTTGTTCACTCTCTCTCCTCCCCCACCATGAGAGGACACGCCCCCTCTGCTGATTGGCTCACTCTCTCTCCTCCTCAAGTACGAGAGGACACGCTCCCTCTGCTGATTGGCTCACTTTCTCTCCGCCTCAAGCACGAGAGGACACACCCCCTCTGCTGATTGGCTCACTCTCTCTCCTCCTCAAGTACGAGAGGACACGCTCCCTCTGCTGATTGGCTCACTCTCTCTCCGCCTCAAGCACGAGAGGACACACCCCCTCTGCTGATTGGCTCACTCTCTCCTCCCCATCACGAAAGGACACGCCCCCATCTGCTGATTGGCTCACTCTCACCTCCCCCACATGAGAGGCCACGCCCCCTCTGCTGATTGACTCACTCTCTTCTCCCCCATCACGAGAGGACACGCCTTCATCTGCTGATTGGCTCTCTCCTCCCCCATCACGAGAGGACACGCCTTCATCTGCTGATTGGCTCTCCCCTCCCCCACATGAGAGGACACGCCCCCTCTGCTGATTAGCTCACTCTCTCCTCCCCCATCACGAGAGGACACGCCTTCATCTGCTGATTGGCTCTCCCCTCCCCCACATGAGAGGCCACGCCCCCTCTGCTGATTAGCTCACTCTCTCCTCCCCCATCACGAGAGGACACGCCTTCATCTGCTGATTGGCTCTCCTCTCCCCCACATGAGAGGACACGCCCCCGTCTGCTGATTGGCTCACTCTTGCCTCCCCCACATGTGAGGACACGCCCCGCCCCCTCTGCTGATTGGCTCACTATCTCCTCCCCCATCATGAGAGGACACGCCCCCTCTGCTGATTGGCTCACTCTCTCTCCTCCTCCATCATGAGATGACACACCCCCTTCTGCTGATTGGCTCACTTTCTCTCCTCCCCCATCACAAGAGGGCACGCCCCCTTCTGCTGATTGGCCACAAGTGTGTTGTGGTGCTCCGTCTGATGCACTTTCACCAGTGTTTCTCAGAAATCGCTTACTACACCTTTAAAATGATGCTGCTTACTCTCAGTATGTTATGAGATAAGATGTTTAACAGAGCATGTTCATACAGTTGTAGGTTATATTCTGTAGCTTTTAAGAACTATTACTTTAATTCTGAATGTTCAATCAAAAATAAATAATAGGAACCAAAATGACCATAACAGACTTTACAGACTTGATTTTAAAGCATCTGTGAGAGGATTTGCATTCATGCATACTTTGATCCAAAGCTGTGCATTCAAGCTGTACATTAAATGCATTCCCATGACCTTGGTGAGGCTTTGTTCTGGTGTTTGAGCCACAGAACGGACACTGTACACAAACTATAATGAATCTGACGCAGGATTCAGCGTACTGCACTGCAGGCACAAACACAAGTAGAGACTTTCATCATCTCAAACATGCAAACTGTGATGATTTTCCTCTATTGACAAACACAAAAAGAGGATTAGCTCGTGTCTCACCCCCACAGTGAAAAAAATTTTTGCATAAATGCTGAGCGCTCGTCCAAAATTGGATCGGTGAAGGGGCGTTTGTTCTGTTAAGAGTCCCAGACTGTGTGTGTAACTCTACTGTTGACATAAATTAATAAAACACTCAAATCCATGAGCAACATCATGAGCGCAGTATCATTCTTATCTTTGCATCCTTGTGTGTCACATATACAGTGTTCATATACAGCCTCAGATTCAATTTAAGATTTACATGCACTTATAGCAGATAATCTGGAAACATGACAGTTTTAGCATGTTATTGAATGTACAAATGTTAATGTATTTGGTCTTGCCGGATTAAATCTGCAACGCTGCTGCTGTTGATTATCACTGCTGCTGCAGAGCAAGTATGGACTTCTATTAGACTGCTATTAGATACACAGACACTCTGCTGTGAGCATGGTAGATATACTGCTGATGTTGCATAAATAGACATACTTTAATCCTGTAGCAGATCTAGGCAGGTGGAGCTGGGGAGGCGGAGGGGTTCAGAGGAACTCCGAGGACTAGATTACAGCAAAACACTGAACCAGACTGTTTAAATGTTGTGTCAATGCTCAATACCCAGTGCTTGTGCCATGTGGTAATGATGTGATTGCTTGCAGATTGCATGTAAAGGACCGATCAGCCTGCGCCCTCTAGAGTTTCATGACTGAACTGCAGTATATGCTCTTTCTGAGTGACATCTTAAAATGATCCTTTAAAATCTATATGCATTAATCATGAACAACTGCAAAAGAATGCATGGAAATGCATTGGTTAAATAGTAAGGATATTCATTTATAAGTGATAGTGCTGGGACAAATCTTGCACAATACAAAGCCAAAAACACGATGAGAAAGAATGACATGGAAATGCATTGGTAAAATAGTACGAATATGAATTATATATCTCATAAGTGATAGTGCTGGGACAAATGTTGCACAATACAAAGCCAAAAACACTATAATACAAAAACACGAAAGAATGCATCATACTAATATTTTGCATGGCGTACAAAAAGCCCTTGTGGTTCAATGCATCATTCTGTCATCACAGAAAGCTGAACATCAGCATAGCTATGAGTGTTCTCAATGATAATGGATTATATTACCAGAGGGCAACACAAATGGACCTCAAATTGAGACTTGTGGTACACTCAGAGGATTTTATGCTCTCTCGAACTTGCACGAAAATGTGAAATGCTTCCCTTGGCACGAATAAGAACCTGAAAATAATCTACCTTTAAGAAGAATTTGACTTTTTCCAAGCACATAAACACAATAAAGAAGTGATGAGAAGACAAACAATCTAATAATTATATGAAGTTCAAAATGTAGGTTCGGGAGGAGCCTAAACATTCAGTCCTGTCGATCATCATTACGAGAACACTATATAAGCAGCGGACACCACGTCATCCCATTGACAAGTTCTTCCGGAAGCCCTGCTCCTCCTCCATTAAATTATCTCTATCCTCTTATGCACAATTCCATCATAGGAGGAGGTTTAACTCGGAGCTAAAGCCGAGCCTCGGGTTCAAACCTCCTCCAAGGACAGCAAGCCAAGTTAGTTTACCGGTACTATTACCCTTCAAGGTTGAATGGGCAGGCAAACTAGTGAACCTTCTATCTTTTCTATTACAACAGACAGATAATATGATAATTCTGTTCTCAACCTACAGTGATTTGGACTGATTGCAACAATATATTTTCCCAGTTGAATCTGTTCAGGTCACTCCGTCCAGCCACTGCTCTATTTCAAATGCTGTCATCATATCAAATCTGGATTAAATGCTGTGACAGTGAAAACGGATTAGTCTTTTTGAAAGCTGATATTGCTGCTTTAGCTGCAGTATTTAAATGGATTATGATCCACATGGGATAAAGTCCTGGACAATATTAAGATAGATGCTTACAATGTGCTTTTCCTTAGATTAATGGATGAAGTAAGGCTGACAACAGCTTTTAATAATGAAATATGATTTACCATTAATACCAAAGGACATGCAAAATCTGATTACATCTCGTTGGAGTTGAGTGTGTCATTGAGAAATGTTTTGAAACACTACAAGTTAGCTGAAGTAAACTCTCACGTTTTAAAATCCCAATCTGATTTCTCATGCATCCCAGCTAACAGGGAACGTTCTCAGAACTTTCCGGCAAAGTTCCCTTAAAGTTCCGCGCAAACATACTTCTATTAACATTAAGAGAATGTTCATTCAAAGTTGTCTGGTCTTTAATTATGTTCTCAAACAGCACAAAATGTTATTTATACATTGCTTTTCTGAAACGATTTAAGGCCCTGATATACTCACGGCAAAGTGTTTTTTCGTTCTTCACTTTGGGGTAAAAAGAAGTTCAAAATACGTGAGCAGCGATATACTGTTAGTGAACATCCGGACGCCGTCCACACTGCTGAGAGAGTTTTGATGAATATGTAAATATGTGCTGTGCATTTTCCTCTCAGTAACAAACTAAACAACGCCAGCATTGAGAAAACAGCAGTTAAGAAAGCATCTGATCATAGTGATGTGGATATGTTTGCAGTAGCTCTGCAATTCGGCACTCCAATAAAGTCATGTCACATTTATTTAAATGCCACTTTATACAATAGATTGTTTAAAAAGCAATAGAGCTGCACGATTCTGGATAAATTGAGAATTAGGGCTGGGACAATATATCGATGCATCGCAATTCTTGGATCGATTCCAATTTTTTTCGAATGCATCGCGAATTGATTCTGAGCTTAGTTTTTAACAGCAGATGGCGCTCTAGGCGAGTTTTTAACAGCAGATGGCGCTCTATGCGAGTTTTTAACAGCAGATGGCGCTCTAGGCGAGTTTTTAACAGCAGATGGCGCTCTAGGGTAGATTTTAACAGCAGATGGCGCCCTAGGCTAGATTTTAACAGCAGATGGCGCTCAAGACTAGATTTTAACAGCAGATGGCGCTCTATGCGAGTTTTTAACAGCAGATGGCGCTCTAGGGTAGATTTTAACAGCAGATGGCGCCCTAGGCTAGTTTTTAACAGCAGATGGCGCTCTATGCAAGTTTTTAACAGCAGATGGCGCTCTAGGGTAGATTTTAACAGCAGATGGCGCTCTATGCAAGTTTTTAACAGCAGATGGCGCTCTAGGGTAGATTTTAACAGCAGATGGCGCTCTATGCGAGTTTTTAACAGCAGATGGCGCTCTAGGGTAGATTTTAACAGCAGATGGCGCTCTAGGGTAGTTTTTAACAGCAGATGGCGCCCTAGGCTAGTTTTTAACAGCAGATGGCGCTCTAGGGTAGTTTTTAACAGCAGATGGCGCCCTAGGCTAGTTTTTAACAGCAGATGGCGCCCTAGGCTAGTTTTTAACAGCAGATGGCGCTCTAGGGTAGTTTTTAACAGCAGATGGCGCCCTAGGCTAGTTTTTAACAGCAGATGGCGCTCTAGGGTAGTTTTTAACAGCAGATGGCGCCCTAGGCTAGTTTTTAACAGCAGATGGCGCCCTAGGCTAGTTTTTAACAGCAGATGGCGCTCTAGGGTAGTTTTTAACAGCAGATGGCGCCCTAGGCGAGTTTTTAACAGCAGATGGCGCTCTAGGGTAGATTTTAACAGCAGATGGCGCTCTAGGGTAGTTTTTAACAGCAGATGGCGCCCTAGGCTAGTTTTTAACAGCAGATGGCGCTCTAGGGTAGTTTTTAACAGCAGATGGCGCCCTAGGCTAGTTTTTAACAGCAGATGGCGCTCTAGGGTAGTTTTTAACAGCAGATGGCGCTCTAGGCTAGTTTTTAACAGCAGATGGCGCTCTAGGGTAGTTTTTAACAGCAGATGGCGCCCTAGGCTAGTTTTTAACAGCAGATGGCGCTCTAGGGTAGTTTTTAACAGCAGATGGCGCTCTAGGGTAGTTTTTAACAGCAGATTTTTGCCAATTCCCCCCCCCCCCCGTTAACAATATTAAACATAAATAAACTTGACGGACTGAACAGCAGAAATTAACCGAAAAAGATTTCCACATAAAAGGCGGCGGAGCCTCAGAGCCACACCCACTTTTTACGTAATCGGACCAATGGTAGTTTGTAGGCGTTTACCAGAGCGGAGTTTTCCAGAGAGTTAGCGAGCCGTTTCAAACTCTTTTCGCCTGATTTTGTTCAAAATGACTTCACAACAGTTCGTTCTTTAATTTCACTTGAAGTATATCTGGGCCTTTTTTTTAAAAAAATGTTACTACTAATAACAATTACATGTTTGCAGAATGTTCCCTTAATGATTCAATAACCAATATTGAACTGGATGTTATAAGTTTTTATACCTTAATTAGCTAAACAATCTTAGAACATATTTTTGTTAGCTGGAATGCTAGTCTGGCTGAGGTTTCAAAAGCGACAGCTTTGGTTTTGGATTACGTGACCATTAGCTGTAAAAGCAAAACGAAATCCATTTATAGGGACTCCCATATGTGTGCTGACTGTGTAAAGGGCTGTTTTCACCTGCCGTCAGGGATTATCCCATAAACCCAGTCTGACAAAACACATCACGAGTAATACTGAGCTCGATCACATCTGTTCTGTTCTATTAAACATAAACGCTACATGTTCAACACAGCTATCTTTGTTTTAAGGATCAGACTGATAGATGAAGTCCCAGGATCCAGTTAACACACACAGATCAATATTCGCCCCGGGTCTTCATGCAAACAGACACAGATAGTCTAGAGAAGCATTTATTCTCAAAGACATTCAGTTAAATGTGACCCTGGACCACAAAACCAGTCACATGGGTCATCTAAAAAAAAAAATTGAGATTTATACCTACATAAGCTGAATAAATAAGCTGTCCATTGATGTGTGGTTTGTTAGGATTGGACAATATTTGGCCGAGACACAACTATTGAAAATCTGGAATCTGAGGGAGCAAAAAAATCGAAACATTGAGAAAATCTCCTTTAAAGTTGTTCATTTATGTTCACGATTGTGCTGCATTCACTCACAGAAATAAATGTTTTATATATTTACAGTAGAAAATGTATTAAATATCTTCATGGAACATGATCTTCACTTAATA
>NC_139983.1:33189575-33234575 GCF_963993115.1 Abramis brama | reverse complement strand
GAGTGAGTCATTGAATCATTGATTCAAGAGATTCGTTCAAAAACACTGATTCATCCAGTAATAAAACAAGTGAAGTATTTATGAGTGAGTCATTGAATCATTCATTCAAGAGATTCGTTCAAAAACACTGATTCATCCAGTAATAAAACAACAAGTGAAGTATTTATGAGTGAGTCATTGAATCATTGATTCAAGAGATTTGTTCATTCATCCGTGAGTCCATAAACCAGTGTCTATATGGATATAAATTTGTAGACATTTTAATGACACATTTGTGTAAGAGCTGTAATTAAAAGTCTCGTACTGGGCTGATTAACCAAGCTCTCCATAAAAAAATAATAATAAAACAAGCCCTACAATTTAATAAAATAACACAGATTATAAAGACACTTGATATTTAATGGCATCAGATGATTTGTTAATTGCATTTAATAGTGTTTTTATGCATGTTTGGGCTTTGGCCAAGCTTGGGAAAGGCGCTTCATAAATAAAACACTATTATTATTATTATTATATTATTATTATTTTTGCTGTATTTACACTGTTCTGACCAGCAGGTGCAGCAATTGATTCAAAGGTTCAAAAAGCTTCGTTTCTCACATTTCTGAAGACGCATTCACTTTACAAAGCAGAGATATCTAGGGTGAAGTGTTCAGACCTCAACACTTGACACACAAACCTCAAGAATGCTAACAATCAACAAAAGTAAAAAGATGAGCTCTTAATATCACAACACAACAGATAACTAACAATAACGTCAGCAAACAGCGAAACAATAATCCTATAACACAAACCGCATAATTAATTTATGCTGCAATGCATGCTGGGAACTCACAAACCATTAACATCTCAGCAATATTGTTCAACTTAAAACTCTTTGTTAAGAGACTAACAGTTTATAATGCACATGACCTGTAAATGTATGATTATTCCAACACCCTCCTCAATCTGTCGGCAAAGCATCTTCATTGGTTCCAGTTTGGGCTTTTGGCTCACTTGGGACGAGGCTTGAATTTAAGTAGAGAATGCAGGTCTTAATCTCATTTCAGAGACTTGCTTTCCAGGCTTTGCAGCGGTGCGTTTCCCCTCGAGAGAACGTAACGGCGCTCAGAAACACATGTTTTTTCCTCTGTCACATTGGCTTCTTATCTATCACAGGCCTCAACTAACAGCCCTGCTGTGAACACCGATTCAGAGCGCCGAATCCTCGGAGGGAGAAAAGATTTATTACCTCACGCTGGCAATTAATAATGATGCATGCGGGCCGCCACCACAGCGAGACTCAGGCGGAAAAACTGCAACTCTGAGCAAAAGAGCCAAGCTCTCTAACATCTGAAGATCTCTGCTCTTCTGTGCATAAACATATGCTTACATAGAGCTCTGAATTACTTCATGAGTGTGATCTCAGAGTGTTTGATGGTAAAATCAAATGCATTTTGAATGAATGATTTCCAAAAGATACATTTACTTGAAAAGCAAAATTACTTAAAGTCCCCCTGTGGTGAAAATCCAGCTTTTAATGTTGTTTATGTGTCTATGTGGTGTTTTTAATACGCTTTAAGACAAACCATGTGTAAATTCATAAGTCAACACCATTGCTGAGTATTTTCTCCTTAAAACTGCAGTGAACCAAAGACAGTCTCAAAAACACGCTTTGAAATCGCTGGTGTTTCTGACGTCACAAACTACCTTGTAACCAATCAGATCAACGTGTGATCGTCAACCAGAGGATCTCTGAGCTGAGCGAGTGAGTGGAGGTGGGGCTCATTTGCATATTCATAGAACCGCGCATACTAAATGAGGCAAGGGTGTCGAGTTACGAGTTACATATGTGATGTGATGTGAGATCCACCAATCAGAGAGCTTCCCGAATTCCTACATTTGATTGGTTATGTTTTCCATGTGTGCTAAAAGATATTTTAAGGCATGACGTTTTTTTTTTCCTGGTAAAAACATTTAAATATGTAATTTTGGTGATCAAAGATGAGTTTTAAGGGATAAAATGATTGACTACAGGCGGACTTTAAGATATTAACTCGTTTTCTGCAAAAATGCACCAAAATGAAGTGAGTTTATGCTTTAAACAAAAACAAATATGGGGCCAATGGGGTAAAAAAAGAAAAGAAATCCCATTTCAATGGGAAATTTTTCATTTCATTTTTTCAAATTTTTGGTTTTAAATTTTTCAGAAAACAAACAAGACAAAACTAGATATCTTTATGTTTAGATATTTGTATTGAAAAAAAAAACAAGACAAAAACACTAAATAGGAAGCTCAAGTTATCAAAATGGGCTGTGCACCTTCATTTGTGGATGTTGTTAGCCATCAGTTGTCCTTTCTCTTCTCTTTCTCTCTCCGTCTGTTGTTGAATATGTGCCCCGTCCTGAGCTCGTGTCACTTCTGTGAAAACCTCTGTGAATAAAGCACACGACAGCTGTCAGTAAATACTGCAAATATAAAATACAGACACTTGAATGTCATGTCTTTTCTAAGAAGTGTAAGCATTGTGTCCTCAATATATAATTTATTGGGTCATTGTTAGGAAGCAGAGCCATTTGTGCCTGCCTTTGTTATAAAGTGTTTTTGTTTTGTTATTCATTTTTTTTCATTACAATAAACAAGTGAGCTGCAAAAATGGCATTTCTGCAAACCGGACTGACAAATGGATATAATTCGTTTTTTTTTCCTTCTACATTTTTTGCTGTTCACATTCGTCACAGCTTATGTGTTCAAGATGTTTTTACTTTGCTTTGGTCTTTATTTTCAAGAAAAAAATCTGTCCATCATTTAGAAATTACATTTTTGCCGCTCTTTCTTTTTTTATTATAATGGAAATTAAACAGCAACAAAACCAGCGTAACGCGCGAGTTACGTAATCAGATTACCTTTTCAAGTAAGTAGTAAAGTAACACATTACTTTTGAATTTACAACAAAATATACTTATTACTTTTTAAAATAAGTAACGCAAATTACTTTGTTTTCCCATTTATTGACTGACAGCTCTCTTGTCCACATGTTGAGAGAAATCAGAGGCGTTGTGTAAAAACATTATGGTTATTGTAGTTCTAGACTATGACTTTACACAACACCGTTTTCAACTAAAAACGTAAAACTTTTTATACGTTTTTATAATGTGAGCAGGCATTTACTCATCTCACTTACACAAAAACAGATTTAGTATTCCTCAGAATAAATAAAAACAGTGAGATGCAAACTCAGAATATGACGCAAACCTGCAGTAATTAAGCAGGTCAAATATACTTTATGTATTTAATCTCACTTTATTTACCTGTGTCTTTGCTGCTGACATTGATGATCCAATTGAACCATATGAATAAGCAAAAATGACACAAAATTTGTTTCATGTGCTTCTCCTGTGTCCTATTCTTCTGTGACCCAGAGTGGCAGCACAACTGAAAGGTTTGTTTGAGCGGCGCCCCCTGCTGTACAGGTGTGAATCTGCATTTCCTTCAGCTTGAGGCTTATTCATTTCACTTTTGGTGTGAAAGGACCTTTACATTTGCCAAAAATAGAACATCAGGCACAAGAAGAGTTTCTTTCCTCATGAACAGTTAAATGCCCCACTGGGCAATAATCATGTGCAATGCACAACACTATTTATACTTATATTTATTTAACATACCATACCTCTTATTCACATTTCCTTGCATCTGTATATAACATACCTGTACATTGTCTATTTTGAATTTTGTGTATTTTTATGTAAATTTATTTTTATTATCGGTATGTGGTTTTGTCGCTGTCATTCTGTCTGTGAACTGGAAGCTTCTGTCACCAAGACAAATTCCTTGTGTGTGTATGCATACTTAGCAATAAAGCTCATTCTGATTCTGATTAAAAAGCAAAAAAGCAAGCCCAGCCCAGGTGAGAAAAAGTAACACAAAAGTAACGTAACACTGCTTTCCATAAAAAAGTATCTAACTAACCCAATTAGTTACTTTTTTAGGGAGTAACACAATATTGTAACGCATTACCTTTAAAGTCCCCCTCTAGTCAATCATTTTATCCCTTAAAACTCATCTTTGATCACCAAAATTACATATTTAAACGTTTTTTCCTTGAAAGAAAAATTATTCGTGCCTTAAAATATCTTGAATGTAACTCGACACCCTTGCCTCATTTAGTATTCGTGGTTCTATGAATATGCAAATGAGCCCCGCCTCCACTCACTCACTCACTCAGAGATCCACTGGTTGACGATCACACGTTGATCTGATTGGTTACAAGGTAGTTTGTGACGTCAGAAACACCAGCGATTTCAAAGCGTGTTTTTGAGACTGTCTTTGGTTCACTGCAGTTTTAAGGAGAAAATACTCAGCAATGGTGTCAACTTATGAATTTACACATGGTTTGTCTTAAAGCAGATTAAAAACACCACATTTTCAACACAGGGGAACTTTAAAAGTAACTTTCCCCAACACTGAAAAAAAAAACTTTATAACAATCATGGACTAATAAGCAGATATACATTTATATCATCTGTAAATGAAGACAAAATCATCAAAAATGAACAAAACAGGCTCTTTGCTTTGTTCTTTATTTTCAAGAACAGAAATCCTCAGATAGCTGAGACAAGTCATTCAGTGTTTCTCAAACACAAATCAGCCAGAAATAGGCACCTCAGGGGAAAGTGTGATTTTGAGTTCATCCGCACCCAGGTGAATTCACACGCTCTTTAAATAGCGCCGCGTTTCACTTCGCATTAATCATAAACCGCCTCCCCTCTTCCCCAGACCATCGTGCGAGGCACCATGATCGGCCACGGAGACTACATCTCAGCCATGCTGTCCGACATGAGCCGGCTGTCCGTCACCAGCTCCAACTCCCTGCGCAAGAGCAGCCCGTCGGCACGCAAGCGAGCGCAGTCGCTCGGCCGTCTGGGCGAAGTGAACGAGGCCGACGCCTATCAGTATGAAGGACTGGACGAAGCCGAATCGCACTGGGGCGACAAGTCACGAAACATCCACAGCGAGAGCAGCACGCCGTACATGGGCTTGAAGAAGAGCGTCACGCTTCAGCCCAACGGCGTCCTTCCCAGGGCCAAATCCACTTATGAGGTTAGCATGAGCATTTTGGAAGGGGCTCCACCCCATCCCACCCTCCCTGCGCCTCCACCGCCCCCATTCCCCGTCCCTCCACCGCCCCGATCCATGTATCTCGGTGGAGACATCGGGAGCCCCACTGAGAGGCTCATGATGAGACGAGAGTTTCCCATCGTGTTCGCACACAACCACAGGCCCATGACCTGTTTCTACAGCCCCACGATGCCCATGCAGCATCCGCACGGAGACGGTCTCACGCCGGACATGAGGAGCGCTAACAGACTGCTGGTCCACCCGCAAAACAGCCCTGGGAGACCCTACTCCTCATATGACCTGAAGGTAAACACAAGTCTGACATTTATGTGGCCAACAGGCTCCTTTATGGAAGCGTATTTACATTTAATCATTTAGCAGATGCTTTTATCCAAATGAGGAGAGCAATAGAAGCAGTTGAACTAACAATAGGACAACAATATGTGACCTTGGATGACAATACCAGTCACGAGCCGCATGAGTTTATTTGTGGCAATGGCCAACAATACATTGTATGGGTCAAAATTATCGATTTTGCTTTTATGCCAAAAATCATTAGGATATTAAATAAAGATCATGTTCCATGACGATATTTTGTAAATTTCCTACCGTAAATATATAAAACATTTATTTCTGTGAGTGAATGCAGCACAATCGTGAACATAAATGAACAACTTTAAAGGAGATTTTCTCAATGTTTCGATTTTTTTGCACCCTCAGATTCCAGATTTCCAATAGTTGTATCTCGGCCAAATATTGTAATATCCTAACAAATCATACATCAATGAAAAGCTTATTTAATCAGATTTCAGAAGATATATAAATCTCAATTTCAAAAAAATGTGACTGGTTTTGTGGTCCAGGGTCACATATGTATGTTCTGGATATCTTGGATGACATCGGGGTGAGTAAATTATCAGCAAAACATTTTTTTTTTAAAGTGAACTAATCCTTTAATGAGCAAAGCAGGTTAAAGCAGAAGCTAATTTGTAATTGTGTTTCCCTCGTCCATGACCCAGGCGGACGCAGCCATGAGACACCAGCCGGGATACTTGCACAGCGGCACCAGCAGTCCTCTCATGAGCGGCAGCCGGCCACACAAAACCGTCCGTTCCTCCTCCAGCTACACCATCGGACTCTCCCCCAACATCAGTTATCGGCCCAGCGGTCCAGACCCCTTCATGAGGCACTCGGGCTGCCCGAACCCGGGCCTTTACCCCAGACAGGACAGTCCGTCGCAGCCCCGACCGTCTCCCACCGGCTCCCTGGCCAACAGTCCTCCGGGAACCTGTTCTCCTGCGTTCAGACCGCCGCTACACCCCTCGCCCCGCCCGCCCCCCGACCCTCCTAAAGTCACGCACGAGCAGTTCAAGGCCGCGCTGCAGATGGTGGTGGATAAAGGCGACCCGCGCTCGTACCTGGAGAACTTCGTGAAGATTGGAGAGGGGTCCACGGGTGTGGTGTGCATCGCCCGCGAGAAACACAGCGGACGCGTGGTGGCCGTCAAGATGATGGACCTCAGGAGACAACAGCGCAGAGAACTGCTCTTCAACGAGGTGAAACAAAGATCATTATAACGAGTTATATTGATCCCGAGCACACATGGAAAACATAACCAATCAAATGTAGGAATTCGGGAAGCTCTCTGATTGGTGGATCTCACATCACATCACATATGTAACTCGTAACTCGACACCCTTGCCTCATTTAGTATACGCGGTTCTATGAATATGCAAATGAGCCCCGCCTCCACTCACTCACTCAGCTCAGAGATCCACTGGTTGACGATCACACGTTGATCTGATTGGTTACAAGGTAGTTTGTGACGTCAGAAACACCAGCGATTTCAAAGCGTGTTTTTGAGACTGTCTTTGGTTCACTGCAGTTTTAAGGAGAAAATACTCTTTATTTAAATACTTTGTTTGTTTGGGTTCTTGGTAATCTATTTGTAATCTGTGTGTTTCGCGAGACACAAATAACTTTTGTGTTATGAATTCATCAAGTGCACCATCACACGGAGAACAAGACTGTGCCCTTGAATAACTAAATCCATAGGCTTATTAAGTGTTGGATGCAAATATGTGGGCAGAAATACACTGGCAGAAACATAAATGGGTATAGAATGTATATAATAAAAAACAACCTCAATATTGATTTGATTTAAATGCAAATATCATGCATTTACTGTCTATGAAAATTCCATTGGATGGCCATTTATGAGTATCTTGTTATAATGCGTCACAAAGTAAAATAAAAGCATAACTGATCTGACCATGATGTTGATCTCACAGTGTTCTGCAGTGATCAGACTGTGGGTCTGTGTTCACAGGTGGTGATTATGAGAGATTACCAGCACAGGAACGTGGTGGAGATGTTTAAGAGCGCTCTGGTGGAGGAGGAACTCTGGGTAATCATGGAGTATCTGCAGGGAGGAGCTCTAACAAACATCGTGTCTGAAACCAGGTGTGAAAGCTGAACGTTTAGATAAAGTAATAAAAGAAAAGTGGATTTCTTAGATGATTGAGGTCAGAAGCATTCACAAGCAATATGCGTAACCATGGGTATATGATATGATACGATACGATACGATACGATATTTATATGATATAATATAATATAATATAATATGATATAATAGGATTTAATAAATATAATAATTTGCAACCAGTTATTGGTTAAAAGATTGTGTAGACAGAAAACATGCAATGATGAATCATTCACAATAAGACAAGGAACATGATCATACTGCAAAAAATGCTTTTCTTAGTATTTTTGTCTTGTTTCCAGTCCAAATATCTAAACATTCTTAAATCAAGAAGCATTGACTAGATAATTAAAATTACATAAGAAATTCTATCTTGTTTTCTAATAATAATAAAAAGAAAATCAAAATTAAGTAAGTTTTTGCTTAAAACAAGCAAAATTATCAGCCAATGGAGTAAGAAAAATAATCTTGTTTCCATTTGAATTGATAATTGTAATTTTGCATGTTTTAAGCAAATTTTTTTAGATATTTGGACTGGAAACAAGACAAAAATAGCAAGTAAGAAAAGCATGTTTTGCAGTGTAGAGTCCGTTTCTAATGTTTTAATGTGGATTCAGAGAACTGTGACGTCACTGTGATTGTGATTCTGCGGTGAGGATGAGCACGAGATAAGCTCGGGTTGTAGTTCCTGCAACACTAATCCCATGTTGTATTACTGTAGTGTTTTCTTCAAACCACAAGAGGGTGATGTACAGTAACTCAGTGTTCTGCTGTGTGTCTCCTGCATGTGTTCAGACTTTACTCAGATGAGCAGATGCTGGGATGACATGGCAGGGGAATCTGATTTAGCGGTTTAATTAGTTTGGTAAATGCATCTCTCTCTTTGTCTGATGAAGGACTAGATTTACATGAGTCCACACACACGCGGCATTGCAGAAGGACGAGATCTGACATGAGCGGAGAGCATCGAGCGGGACGTGTTTGCAAACATGATTGATTTTGCACACAGTGCCAGAGGACAGAAGACATCTGAGAGTAGAGCAGATTCAGTTCAGTTTAGCAGCGTTCCTGTTCAACAATAGCTATGGAAGTAAAATAATGTCAAATGTTTTTGAAATAAAAAGCCTGTTGAATTGCACTACTTGAAAAAAATAGGCATTGCATTAACCATGCTTGCATTTTAATGCATTGTATTTTTAGGGCTTGCATTTTTATGGGCTGAAATTCAGCATGGTTGAATATTTAAGCTTTGAATATTTCAATTAAAAACATTTCAAACACCTTTTCATTATTAAAAATTCAATAATCCATATTCACCTTTCATATTTCACTTCCAAAATATTCAAACTGTTTAAAAATACAACCAATAATATTCAACAGGCAATTTTCGGTCCATTTTATTTCGCTTTGCAAATTCGCTTCCACAAATTCAGTGGTTCAAATTCGACAGTAAATTCAACATTGACGTCCAGGAACTGCAGGAAAAGCAATAGATTACCGAGCATACTCTCCATCTGCTGTTAGTCGACCTCACCATCAGATGGTGCAAAAGTGCGTGTTGTTGACGAAGACCAGCAACAGTTAGAGCAAGTCATTCATTCATAAAACTCATTTACAGCAATGTAAGTGTATTTGTGATTATTATGACGGCTGTTTTATGTTAAATTCAGTGCCTTCACGGTTACTTTTCCTGGCATCTTTCTCTACCGTGAACGAGATTATAATGTTATTCCCCGATGCGGATGTACAGATCCAATGTTACATTTTTTAGGTTGACATATATTTCTCTTGGTTGTTTAGTTGCCTTAACTTTATATTGTGGTGATGTGCTGCATGCAGGCTATTAGGGTTTCCCTCAATACTTCTGGACATATACAACGCTTAACGTAGATTAATGGACTACAGTGATGTAAAAGACCAAACTCGCAGGCAAGCAGATGGACTCAGAATAACGCGCAAAGCTGAGCGTTTCCCAGTGATCGACTGGCATAAAGATGGCTTGATGTTGGACATTCGCACATTTAGGGACCGTCTCTAAAGTGTATACGACTTTGGTATACACGTTTCTAACTCCGATAGCATTTGAATAGAACGACTTACAGTCATAAAACCAACTGTAAAGTGTTCATGTAGTGTCAGGCATAATGCGCACCCTTTGGATTTTTGATATTTATTCAAATAAATTTAAGTTTGCTATTGAAGTTAGAAACATGTATGCCAATGTTGTATGCAACTTTAGAGACGGTCCCTAAATGTGCGAATGTCAAAGTGATTTACAGTTAAATTAACAATAGGACAACAATATGCAAGTGCTATGACAGTTTAAGCTAATGCAATACACGTAGGCATACTATATATAGTATATCAGTGTATATCACCAGTAGGCTTATATGTATATCGCCAGTATATCACGAAACGCTCAGCATGAAACTTTGCGCGTCAAGTTCATATTCTGAGTCCATGCTTGCCTGTAGCCTATATAGTAGCCTACAGCCTACTTCCCCAATAAGGTGCAAGATTGATCTTTCATATCACTGTATTAGTACATTAAGCTACGTTAAGCGTTTTGTCCCAACTGAAGGGGAATCCTTGAGTATGAGGTATTGAGGGAAACCGATTATAATCCTGTTCATGATAGAGAAAGCTGATGACATGTAGAATAACGTTACACAGGGAAAGTAACAATGAAGTTATTGAATGAAACATAAACACACAGCTTTTGTGTGTTTATCATCTTTTCCGCACATACTGACACAGATAATCATTTCCAATTTATGAATGAATGTCTTCGTCAACAACAAGCGCTTTTGCACCATCTGATGGTGAGGTTGACTAACAGCAGATGGAGAGTATGCTCGGTAATCTATTGCTTTTCCTGCAGTTCCTGGACGTCAATGTTGAATTTACTGTCGAATTTGAACCACTGAATTTGTGGAAGCGAATTTTGCAAAGCGAAATAAAATGGCCCGAAAATTGCCTGTTGAATATTACTGGTTGTATTTTTAAACAGTTTGTATATTTTGGAAATGAAATATTAAAGGTGAATATGGATTATTGAATTTTTAATAATGAAAAGGTGTTAGAAATGTTTTTAATTGAAATATCCACAGCTTAAATATTCAACCATGCTGAATTTCAGCCCATAAAAATGCAAGCCCTAAAAATACAATGCATTAAAATGCAAGCATGGTTAATGCAATGCCTATTTTTTTTCAAGTAGTGCAATTCAATAGGCTTTTTATTTCAAAAACATTTGACATTATTTTACTTCCATAAATAGCCTTCAAGAGTTCAATTTGAAAAGCATTTATTTGACATGAACAAATTGATAAGCCAGCATTTCAAAAAGGTGTTTTTTCTAGACAAACAAAATCTGTATTTAGTCTATATATAAATTTGTATACAAAATCTATATATCAATAATATACAGCTAATAATAATAATAATTTAAAGAAAACATTCCTTTACAGCAGTCTAAACCTATAGCATAAATATACAAAAGTTTATTAGTCAACAAATTAAATGGGCTAAATGAATATATATATATATATAAATTATAAATTATAAAATAAAATAATTTTCAAGCTTATTTGAAGACTTTTTGTTTGACAAGCAATTATATGACATGAATAGATTAATAAGCCTGCATATCAAAAGAGACAAAATCTGCTTTTGAACTCAAAATAGGGCAAAAAAAAAATTATATCTCCATATTTTTTCATATTTTGATGATATTCGATATGTATTGATATTTTTGCATTTAAAACGTTTTTTTTGTGCCCTCCATTAAAAAAAGACATGATCTGGATAGAACAGCTATTGTTACAAAGCACATACAATTGCTTACTGCAAAATAATAATAATAACAATAATCAAGAACATGAAAATTATGCAAAAAAAATACAATCTTCCTACAAAAATGTTGCAAAAACAAAGCAAAGCATGATGAACCAATGAAAATTCAGCATTTATTCGATATTGATTGAGTGGATGAGCCACTTATTAACTTAAACTCCTCTGATTGGCTGTTTCATTCACCCGCTCTGAACTGTGATTGGCTGTAAATAGAAACCTTTTCAAAATGATCACGAGCAGCCGTCTATCAGCTGTCATAGTCCTGAGACAAAAAAAGAGCTTGAAATTGGCTTCTGTCTGTATAAATATAACAGTATTGAGATTTTTTCTATCGTCAGCAAATATATTGTGACAGAATCGCTAATATTCAATGCATCGCCCAGCTCTAAATCAATCAAAACCATCCTAAAGCAAAGCAGCAGGAATAAAACTAGATTCTGAAATTAAAGGATTAGTTCGCCTCAAAATGAAAATTTGCTGATAATTTCCTCACCCCAATGCCATCCAAGATGTCCATGTCTTTCTTTCTTCAGTGGAAAAGAAATTAAGTTTTTTGAGGAAAACATTTCAGGATTTTTCTCCACACAATGGACTTCAATGGCAACCAGAATGTTGAAGTTCAAATCAATGCCGTTTCACTGGGCTCTGCACGATCCCAGCTGAGGAATATGGTCTTATCTAGCGAAACGATCGTCCATTTTCTTAAAAAAAAGAAAAATTTATATACTTTTTAACCACAATTGTTCGTCTTGTGCTGGTCTGCGACGCGCCACGCATTACGTCATCACGTTGGAAAGGTCACGAGTCACGTCATCTTTCTAAGTTATGTGTACTCCGGTTCAAAAATGTAGGGAAGGGAGAAAATTCCATCTCATTTTCCTTTCCAAATTCAAAGTCGTCCGACATCTTTGTTTTAATTTATTATTATTATTTTCTTCTTTTTTTTCGTGACCATTCCAACATGATGACGTAATGCGTGGCGTGTCGCAGACCAGCACAAGACGAACAATTGTGGTTAAAAAGTATTTTTCTTTTTTTTAGAAAATGGCCGATCGTTTCGCTAGATAAGACCATATTCCTCAGCTGGGATCGTGCAGAGCCCAGTGAAACGGCATTGATTTGAACTTCAACATTCTGGTTGCCATTGAAGTCCATTGTGTGGGGAAAAATCCTGGAATGTTTTCCTCAAAAAAATTAATTTCTTTTCCACTGAAGAAAGAAAGACATGGACATCTTGGATGGCATTGGGGTGAGGAAATTATCAGCAAATTTTCATTTTGAGGCGAACTAATCCTTTAAGTGCAAAACTTAGCATTATCAAGCTCAACAGTTTTTGATGTGAAACTTAAGATTAACCTAGTGTGGTGAAAGAAGGCATACTGAAAAACAACAGATGCATTAATAAATCCCCTATTAAAGCTGTAGTGGTGTGTGTGTGTGTGTGTGTGCAGGCTGAGCGAGGAGCAGATCGCGACGGTGTGTGAGGCTGTTCTGCAGGCGCTGGCGTATCTCCACTCGCAGGGCGTTATCCACAGAGACATCAAGAGCGACTCGATCCTGCTCTCGCTGGACGGCCGCGTGAGTCCATCTGTCTCGCTTCATCTTCATCTTCACTCATCATCTGTCTCTCTTCATCTTCATCTTCACTCATCATCTGTCTCTCTTCATCTTCGTCTTCACTTATCTCTTCATCTTCACTCATCATCTGTCTCTCTTCATCTTCATCTTCACTCATCATCTGTCTCTCTTCATCTTCATCTTCACTTATCATCTCTTCATCTTCACTTATCATCTCTTCATCTTCACTTATCTCAACCTCTTCTCTGATACAGAACATCTTACTGAAATCATGTAGTCCATCAGTCAGTGTTTAAACCGCGTCAATAACAATCAAGCGTAGCGTCAGTTCTGGCGGGTCACGTTCGTCAAGCTCTCATCAGTGACTCTCAGCTGATCCACGTCTACCTATAGGAACACGACGCCTATCACTGTATTCATATATAAGCTCCTTCAGTATTATCAGCAGCGATCGCGTTTCTCAGTCAGGGTCTGACCTTCTGATTCCCTTTTAAATCAGAATAAATTCTCGAATTATGTTGTACTTTAAAATCTTGAATTAATGATATCTACACACATTCATGTTGGTTCTGTTCTGTTTACCCTAAGGAGAGTTATTGCTGCTCTTATCCATGCTAGGCTAGTTCTCGTCCAGAACAGACCCAGACCGCCAATCCAAACTGTATGCTAATTGTCAATCGTATTTGACGAGTTAGTGAGAAAAAAGTACATATTCATTACTCTACTCTAGTACATATTCATTATGTTTTGACTCTTATATAATTATAATATAATAATGTTATTATTAGAGATGCACTGATATGAATATTTTGGCTGATGCCGATAACCAATATATTGGTCGATAAATCTAAATCCACATTTTTATATAATTTTTGAGAGCCTGATTACAAAAACGAAAGTCACCATTAAAAGCCATGACCAAAATACACAATTATAATATTCTCATTATAATTTTATGTAGCCGATATGACTTGTGTTGCAAATGTTGCACTGAACTGTATTTTGATTTCAATATTTCAAGCAATTCACAACCATCATGTTGAACAGTTGCACATCTGATGTGTCTCAGCTGAAGGAAGTAATACATTATTTATCAGCTTTAATATATCGTAAAAATGTTCCTATCGGGCTGATAACGATAACATTAAAAATGAACATATATCGGCCGATACTGATATGGTGGCCGATATATCGTGCATCTCTAGTTATTATTATAAAAACACTAGTCTTATATGCAATTGTACAAAAAATATGTTTGTTGATGAATATGATACAATAAATTTAAATATTATGACAAGCAATACCAGTTTGCAATATTAAGCAGCATAACAGACTGTTTTTGTACAGCTGAAATAATATCTCATTCCACAAAAATATAAAACTGTTTTAAACACTGATAATAATGAGAAATGTTTATTGAGCAGAAAATCATCATATTAGAGTGATTTCTGAAGGATCATGTGACACTGAAGACTGGAGTAATGATGCCGAAAATACAGCTTGATATTCACATAGAAAACAGTTGTTTTAAATTGTAATAATATTTCACATTTTACTGTTCTTACTGTATTTTTGACCACATAAATGAAGCCTTTGTGAGCAGAAGAGACTTCTTTCAAAAACATTAAAAATCTTATCGACCCCCCACTGTGTGTATATATATATATATATATATATATATATATATATATATATATACAAATGAAAAAATGTATCTCCGTTAGTCCCTTTAATACTGTGCCATTTCCAGGTGTGACCGAGTGAGAAGAATGAAGCTATATGTGTTTTAAACATGTGTTTCCACACTCTTATCCTGTCTCTATGTTTGTAAATTAGATCAAGCTGTCAGACTTTGGCTTCTGCGCTCAGATCAGTAAAGATATCCCGAAGAGAAAGTCTTTGGTGGGCACGCCGTACTGGATGGCTCCTGAGGTCATCTCCAAGTCACCTTATGGAACGGAGGTACAGCACGAAACAATCACACAGCAAACGTCAATCAAGAGCGGGAAGAAAATGTGTGCTGGAATAATTCCTAATTTCATTATACATGTTTATAATGACAATGAAGGTGATCTAAAATGTGCAGGTGGATGTTTGGTCTCTGGGCATCATGGTGGTGGAGATGGTGGATGGAGAACCTCCGTATTTCAGCGAAACTCCTGTGGCTGCGATGAAGAGGCTGAGAGACGAGCGGGCGCCCACCGTACGCAACGTTCATCAGGTACGAGACGTTATCTCTACATTAATCACAGCGAGAGACAGAGGGAAACACACGCACAGAAGGACAGAAACTTGGCTTAACAATGTCATGAAAAATAATTAGGGGCAATGTAAAATAATAATAATAATAATGAAATAAATGAATAAAATAAAATAAAAATAAAAATATAATATTGAAATAAAAATTAATTAAAAATGAAATAAAATATTAAAAATATTAAATATATTAATTATATTAATAAAATAATACTGTAAAATAAAAATTTCAAACTGATTTGAAGCCATTTTGTTTGACAAAAAACATGTTTTTGACAAAAATATGACTTGAATAAATTAATGTCTGCATATCAGAAAGTTTTTTTCCATACAAAGAAAATCTGTTTTTGAACTGTATATAATAATAATAATAATAATAATAATAAATGAACCAAAACATTCCTTTACAGCAGGCTAAACCTAATGTCATGAAAATTTTTTTTTTTAAATAATTAGTAAACTAACTAAATGGACCAAATAAAAAAAAAGAAAAGCAATTTTGTTTGAAAAGCAATTATATGACATGAATAAATGAATAAGCCTGCATCTCAAAAAGTTTTTTCCCATAGAAATAAAATGTTTTTAAACTCAAAAATAATCCTTTATCTGTCACACGTGGGTTAAAACAGCTGGAATAACACTAGATTTTGACATTTTACAAAGTGCAAAACTCACCGCTATGTTGCTAGAGTGTAAAGATATTTATTATGAATAAAATGCAGCATCCCATTCATTGACAACTGTATAAACATTCACAGCGCTATCTAAATAGACAACTTGATGACGATTATAAAATTTTGGTCAAATACATGGCATTTTCTAGCCTGGATGCCAGCCGAACTTAGCCCCGCCCACAACATTTTTAGGTCGGGCTTCATACGATGATGGACAGATGATCAACAGTAACGTAATCATCCACGTCACCAAAGAGCGCTTGATGATGATGACTGCCGCTGGAGAATTGAGATGTCACACTTACAAATAAGTCAGATAGAATAAATGCATATTTGACGTGCTGTCCGAGGAGAGGCTCTGGACTCGGTATTCGGCCCGAACCCAAAGTACTCCCCCCGTATTCCAGGCTGTGGAAGAACAAGCCGAGAGTGAGTGGACGGAGGCTGAAAACTGTCAAGGAATGTTAGGAGAGTGACAGAGTGAATAAATATATGCTTCCTCTCATGCTGATAGTGTAGACCGTAGACGGTTGATTGGATTGATTATTTGAACGTGCTCCTCCCGAACTTTGTTTATGAAACATCATGTGTAGATTCCGCCATCGCGTCTGTTATAGAAGATATCGACAGCGCATTAATTTGAAAAGAGGAACAGAGAACCGCGATCAAGGCATTTGTCGACTCCGTTGCTCTGATTGGTTGTAGGTAGGGCTGCACGATTAATCGCAATAAAACCGCACGCGATTTGGCAAAGGCTGCGATTATTTTATGCGCAGCTTGTCAGTGGAGTGCGGCTGATTGGTAGTAAATACTGCCCCATTTGAACGCCAGAGGGCGCTCTCATGCAAACATGATAAATATGCCCCGCCACAGAAGTACAATAATGCGGATCATTCCAGGAAATCCCTATCGCTGTAGCTGAATAAACATAAGATTGAAACGCTTTGATTAAACATGACTTATAAATACACGACTGCCTTATTCTGTGTAAGAAGCACATCATCTCACAGAAGGAGGAGCTCAACTGTCGTTATGAAGTGAGTTTGGAGTAAATGCATGTTATTAAATGTTGCATGTTATTAAAAAGAGGTTCATAAATGATTCTCATGTTTTGGAAAGATGTTTGACGCGTGTTGTTTTTTCAAATGTACGTTATAAGTGACTCAAACTCACAGTGCTTTCAGATAGAGCAGCGTTTACAGAGCCGTACGTCACTGACAAACTGCGCATAAAAAATAATCGCAGCCTTTACGATTTTAAAATCGTACACCGACGCATGTACACCGACATTTGTACACCGACGCATGTATCTTCCTATTTTGCACCGGACGCACAGCGGACTTTTCCCTCCACAGACGCACGTCGGTAAATTAGTGAATGAACTTGCGCTCCCGGGGGCGGTTCAGCGAAAAGAGGAGGCGTGTTCCGCCGCAAACGTTCCCTGGTGCTATTTTGCAGTTTCAGAAAACAATTCCACCACTGACCAGGAGAAACCTCGTCTAAAGTCAGTGGCGCGTTCAGATGCTATTTTAAGGGCGCATGCTTCGCCATAATCAATGTAGCGTGTGCACAACGCGCATACACTTTGCTTCTCTCATCTACACAGACGCAGCAGTTCCCATTTTTAGAAAACCATACATTGTTACAAGGAAAAATATTCCACACGAGGGAAATCATTGTTGTGTCCATGAAGATGTGAAAAAATAGGCATAAATCTAGCTTACACATTTACCCAAATTATCATACGCCTGTTTCTAAGCTAATTTGGGTGTGTTTCTCCATCCCCAATGTCACTTCTCTGTGTTTTACGGCCCTGACGAGAACGTCGGTCTCCTCGGCTGTGAACCGCTCCTGGCAAATCCGCCGTTATAATAGCCATCCGCCATGGAACAAGCGCGCCTGCTCTTAAAGGGAATGTGAGATGACGCTCTGATTGGTTTATTTCACGTTACGCCCAAACCACACCTATGAGTAATGAAGCTACTTCAGACCAACACATTTTAGATTTGCGTCGGGCGCAAGAGTCATTTATCCCGCCGGTATAATAGCAACAGCGCCCGAGATCCGCCCACAAAGTTACTTGCGTTTTGCGCTTGATATTTGCGTCTCAGATCGTTAAAATAGGGCCCATATTTTGACTAGAATCTGAGTATGACGACGTCAGGCTAGGTATTTTCAGCTGTGTTTAAAAAAATACATTATGCTTCAAATGACTATTCATATATGTTAATATCCACAAATTTAATAACAAGACAAGGCGATGTAGCTGTTGTGGAAAAACTGATAAAGAATAGCAGTTAAAACAGCAATCGTTCTCCCATCCGCCATGTTTAAGGTTTATTCCCCATCCAAAATGATCCCAGTGGTAAATACGACTTGAGAGTACGTATTTACTTAAAGGGGTGGTTGATTATGATTTCACTTTTCTAACTTTAGTTAGTGTGTAATGTTGCTGTTTGAGCATAAACAACATCTGCAGAGTTACAACGCTCAAAGTTCAAAGCAAAGGGAGATATTTGCTTTTACTGAAATTGCTTTTTACAACAAACGGCTGGAAGGGACTACACGACATTCCTCCCGGGTTAGTGACATCACAAACCCCAAAATTTACATAAACCCCGCCCACGGGAACACGCAAGCAACAAAGGGGGCGAGGCAGTGTTGAGAAGAGGAAGAGTTGTTGTAGTCGAGCACATTTGTGAGTCTCCTCAAGCTGTCGCATCCGTCTTTTCACATTTATTGCAATATAGTAGCCTACGTAACACAGCATGTCATAAAAGCAAGATGACAACAAAGTTATAACTAATTAAACAAAACTTTACCTGTTCTGTCTTCATGCAGCATATATTCTCTGATCTTACAACAGTTCCCACACGAGCGATTTATAGATTATCATTACACAATATGCTAATCAATCACTTGATGCACATCAGCAACATAGATTCATCAACTAACCCTTCAGAAACATCCTGTTTCATTCTTACATGTTGCCACTTCTTCTGGAGTCTCTCCATCATTGTCCGACTCCGGTTTGAACATAAAAGGCTAAACAGTTTCTGACATTTCACTGCATTTCAGAGGTAATCGAAGCTGCTAACACACACACACACAAGCTCTTGAAGCTCCGCCCTCTGTGCCGGGAGCAGCAGCTCATTTGCATTTAAAGGGACACACACAAAATGCCGCGCTTGTGTGTGTGCAGGTCATCTAAGCGTCGTGTTTGTCTGCAGGTTTCCCCGATGCTGAAGGACTTTCTGGACCGTATGCTGACGCGAGACCCTCTGGAGCGAGCGAGTGCCACTGATCTCCTGGAGCATCCGTTCCTCCTGCAGGCCAGCTCTCCTCAGTGCCTGGTGCCCCTAGTGGAGCAGTACCGCAAGCGCATGTCCCGCTGCTGATCCACGTCACCCGCTAGCTCAGTGTTACGCGCCCTACGGACTGGACAACAATCAGAAAACCAGGGCAAAACAGCGGCTTATCCCGGCCTGCCCGAGTGGAAAGCACCGGAGAATCCGGGACTGAGACGGCTGAATGAACTCTGTGACGTCACAGCCAGTTTCTTCCACCGATGGACGTCTGATTGGTGCTCAAAAGGCGGAGAATTACAGCAGAAGTGCGTCTGACTGAAAACGCCACTGGGTTTTATTATGTTCAGTTTGAAGCTGATCATTTTCAGTGTTATCTGCGGCCACAGAAACCTGGAATTACTGAATTTGTACACGTCCATCATGTTTCATGTGTTTATCGTTTAAGTTTCGATATTATGATTTTGATCTCACTGTTGGTTTTTTACAGCTGCGAAAGCAACATTGACAACTTTATTAATTATGAGTAACACTTTACAATAAGGTTCCGTTTGTTAACATTAGTTAACTTCCCAGACAGCAACATGGTGTCGGCCCAGATCCGGTCCACATCTGGTACGGGTGGAATCCACATTTTCACGTCCTGCGCCACATTGTTTAAATGGCAAATGCATTTGCGCCAATTTGTTCGCCCATGGGCTGCTGGTCTGAAAACCAGGTGTGTGTTCTGGCGCATTGATATTTTGAGGAACTGAAATAGACTGAGTCATTGACCAACTGAAACCTGCTCTAAAGTCAATGGCGCAATATTTTCTTTGTTAATTAAAGAGCGCGTTAGTAATGTGTGCCTATAGGCAGGTCCACAACACGCGTACACTCTGCTTATTACACACACACTCTGCTTATTACACACACTCTGCTTGTTACACACACTCTGCTTATTACACACACTCTGCTTGTTACACACACTCTGCTTATTACACACACTCTGCTTATTACACACACTCTGCTGATTACACACACTCTGCTTGTTACACACACTCTGCTTATTACACACACTCTGCTTGTTACACACACTCTGCTTATTACACACACTCTGCTTATTACACACACTCTGCTTATTACACACACTCTGCTTATTACACACACTCTGCTGATTACACACACTCGCTTATTACACACACTCGCTTATTACACACACTCTGCTTATTACACACACTCTGCTTGTTACACACTCTGCTTATTACACACACTCTGTTGATTACACACACTCTGCTGATTACACACACTCTGTTGATTACACACACTCTGCTTATTACACACACTCTGCTTATTACACACACTCTGCTTATTACACACACTCGCTTATTACACACACTCTGCTTATTACACACACACTTATTACACACACAGGGACGCCCAGAAGCACACAAACATGCCAAATATTAAAAATAAAAGGATTACAATGTAAAAGATCATTATTGTGTACATAAAGATATGGTGGAATCCGGCTTGTCCTGTAGATGTTCTGCTTGTGCTTTAACCTCACACACACACACACACAGCTTTAACCTTGCGAACGAGCAGATCCGTTTCCTCGCTAGAGAAGCGTTCAGTCTTTCCACGATCAAATTCCTCATGTAAATAGCGAATCCGTCATGGTGCGAGCACAACTGGCCCCTTTAAAAGGGAATGGGAGATGAGACTCTGATTGGTTTATTCTTGTCTGGGTAACTACTTCTAAAGCATGTTAATTTCAACATTTACTAATGCATTATTAAAATCAAAAGTTGTATCTGTTGATATAATTCAATGGACTTGAACTGACATGAACTAACAATGAACGGTTGTGTTTTTATTAACTGACTGTTAACAAATGTGTTGCTCAGTGTTATTTAATGTTACTATACAAACATTAGCAAACTGAATCATATTGTAAAGCATTATTTTATTGTCTACAATCTGGAATTATACAGAATTCAATTGATGTGCATCACAAGTTGTATGTATACTGGCTAAACTTCAACAGATTGAAATGTGGCTCATCCAATCGGATTTGAATGTGTTTTGCTACTCGAGTTGAAACCTAAACCTTTTTTGGGTTGATTTTCCAGCAGAAGGACTATATCAGGATATAAAATGACATATCATATCGCACACATTTTACCATTTTTAAATTGCAATATTTGACCGAAAATCAGCACAGAACGTGAAAGTCTGCAAGCTTTACGCCACTGTACGCACATATTTCACCTGAGTTTTAAAGCTCGTGTCAGACTGGCTTGCATGGCTGAACAGTGGCACACGCTTGAATCTTAATCTGAGGAACGAAGACGTTTTTTCAGAAAAGGCGGTGAAATGATGTCATTTGTTGTCAGCACTGACAGGTGCAAAACATTTTTATGAGCCATTGTAACCAATTGTATATATTTTAATGACCTATTTATTGTTTTTGTTTTTTTCAATGGATTGACGAGCGCCTGCTTTTGGAAAGGGTGCCGTGAATGGTTTGTAAACCGTGTAAATATTGCATCTGAGCTTAAGAGGCGATTCCTGATTTCTTAAACGGCTGGTTTTACTGTAAAGGCGTCAGAAGAACAAATAATGTACATAATCAGAGTGGGAAACACCCTGTGTTTGCATTCATTCGCATTATTTAATTATGAGAGAGGAAAGGAAAGGTTTGTATGTTGGTGTGCGTGTTTACATTTTGGATGCAGCGTTCATTGTGATATTTTTGCATCCTACCTGTTGTACTGTGAAGTTTCCTAAATTATCATACTGACAGATTAAAAGAGGGCGAGAGAGAGATGTTGATTTGAGTTTGGGGCCGTTCACACAGGACGCGTTTCTTCTGCACTGGACACTTTGTAACTTTTGGCCCTCTAGCGGTCAAAATCAAAACTGCATTTAGCGGAAGAACATTGTTGTGGCTGTGCTTCGGCTCTGCGGATGAATATGATCTTCACAATAGATCCTGCTTTACAGTGAACTCTGTTAGAGAAATACATATGACAGTTTATCTGTTCAATAAACACTTCATCTCCTGTTGAGTGATAAAACACCATCATCTCTGTCGCTTTTACAACATTTCAAATCCCTCAGTTCTCCATCTCCTAAAGCTGATGTTGATTCTTGTTTTATTACGAGCTCTGTCTCTCTCTTTTCTCCAGCAGACTCTCTGTTCGGCGTTTGTTTAAAACGGGTGATTCTCTGGAAGTTTGTGATTTAACAAGCTCTATGTCAACCTTTCTCGCTCGTTGTGTCGACTAACCAACTAACCACTCACACAACAGACAAAAGTAGGCGGAGCAAGAGTGTGTTTGCCTTGAAGAGGCGCTGTGCAGCAACTCGAAAGCATACGGAGACTCATTCTTTAAATTTTGTTAATTTTTAGCAAAAAAAGTTACAGAGTGTACCTTTAATATTTATGTAGCATACACAAGCATCATATGAAAAATGAAAATCATTTGAAAATGAAGATCATTAATTTGCGCTCATTGTTCCAAACCTGCATATGGTTCATTTTTTCAGTGCAACATTTTTGAGAATTTTTTGAAGAATATTTATGCAGCTTTTTCCTTTGCAAATGTTTATAGAGACCACGACAAAAACAAACGAACACACACAAAAAATCAACACTTTTAGAAGAAAAGGTTCTAAACGGAACCTTAAGGGTTCCATCAGGCACTCGCATGGGATACATTCATGGATTTAGTTTTAATTATTTTTGTAATTTTAGTTAAACAGCTCGTAAACATACTTTATCACTGGAATAAATTGAAATAACCCATTAATGTAAGATTTACGCAGTCATTTAAGACATTTCAGCTTATACAGAGCCTTTTATAAGCCTTTTGGCACAAAGGGTCGTTTAAAATTGAGGTTCATATATGGAAACATATTCGAAGTCTTCTGAAGTTATGAGATGTTTTTTGTGAGGAACAGACCCAATATACCAGTTTGAACATACAGAAATGAGATTTGAGACCTGCAGTGGAGGGAAGTGAAAAATAAAAGCTGTTCCATACACAAAACCACGTCATACAAAAGTGTTCCCGAACTCCTGTGTTTTGTGTCGCTCCGTCTGTGTTTGAATCTGGTGTGAACGGCCCCTTGTTAGTGTGCACTTGTTAGTGTATATGCCAGCAGCCGAGGACACGTGACTCATAATCAACCTTCTTTCCACGACATTTGCTGTGTGCTTTTTTTGTGTGTTGGTTGTTGATGAAAAGAGAAATATACATTTAATTTTTTAAAGAATAAATCATGCATATAAAAAAACACCACCGGTATCAAGTTTTATTTTGCTTTAAGCTTACACAAGTGCTTTATTCATACATGTGTCTATCAAATGAAAAAATACAGTTTTTCACACAGACAGATGCTTTGAGTTTATACAGTTGTGTAGTCTATCAAATTGTATAGAATATAAATTATTGACATATGCAAAGATATACAACTGTATTTTAATGCATACAAATCACAAATAGTTGACGTATAAGATTCATTTTGCTCCACATTTCTGTCTTTATTTCTTTTCGAGACAAAATATGCATATAAAAATATAGGCAGCACTTTATTTTACAGTCTTGTTTCGCATGTACATACTATATACTTGTAAATGTAATAACTAGGTATGAGTCCTGAATCTAACCTTAATGTTGTTGCCTTATATTACTCACTGTAAGTGCACGTACTGTAAAATAAAGTGCAACCGAAATATAACATGCATGCATTATTATAACAGCTCAATGCAGACACACTTTAGCTGTGCATAACAACGTCAGTAATAATTAAATCAGTTCATTATTATCTGAAGGACGTTCATGAATCTACAAAGACCTTGAGAGCAGCAGCAGGTAAAATCTTACATTCATGAAGTACACGCTATTTATAATGTCTAACTGCAAAAAAAACTCAGTATATTTGACTTGTTTTCCAGCACAAATATCTAAACATTCTTAAATCAAGATAGATTTACTTGAGAAGCAAAATGACTGGAGATATTAAGAAAAACGGGTAACACTTTACAATAAGGTTGATTAGTTAACTACCTTAGTTAACATGAACTAAGAATGAGCAATACTTCTACAGCATTTATTAATCTTAATTTCAACATTTACTAATACGTTATTAAAATCAAAGGTTGTATTTGTTAACATTAGTTGTGAACAGCTGTATTTGTATTAACTAACATTACAAAGATTAATAGTTACTGTAATAAATGTGTTACTCATTGTTAGTTTGTGTCAGTTAATAAATGAACTAATGTTAACTAATGAACCTTATTGTAAAGTGTTACTGGAAAATGAATCAATATTAAGTGAGTTTATGCAAATATCTGCCAGGGGGATCTGAAGAGTAAACTGAATTCAAAGGGAAAACATTTCGCTTGAATGTTTAGACATTTGTACTGGAAAATAATAATAATAATAATAATAAGACCATAATTTCTTGTAGTGTAGTCTCTGTGAGAGTCATAAACATCTTTGAATTCATTTTCCAGGTCTTTCTAAATGCCCATACAGTGTTTAAGTCATCTACACATCCTCATTTAAGAGCTGAAGTACTCTCAAACTCGCATCTCACCGCACTGATGCTGTCCACGCTAGGCTGGCTGTTCACTCTCATGTGTGTGTGTGTGAACGGGAAGGTTTCGGAGCGAGAGATCTTCCCTTTCCCGCGTGGACAGTCCCTGTGCCTCATGAACTCAGGAGCCGTGAATCTGCGCAGGAGCCTGGTTCCCAGTCCCGAGATCCCCGAAGAACGAGGTTTGATCCGCTCGGGCTCCAGCTCTTCCCGACCCAGCAGAAGTTTGCTCTGTCTGGAGGATCTGGGAACGCTGGAACGCAGATCTTTCCAGCTCTGGGATTCCTCCAGGTTGATGGTGTCGCTCATCTTTCCGCTGTAGAACTTCGCCACGAGAGGCTTTTCATCCTGAAGCGAAGCTCTTTTAAACCTGCTGGCGGATCTGTTGATTTCCCGAACGTCTCCTTGGTAGGATTGTTTCCGGAGATCCAGATTAACCGATCGGGCTTTTCCCCAGAGTGGCGTATCAATGTCCGACTCGTGTTCTGCACTCCTCGATCCGCCGACCTCTTTCAGCACTGAGTTTTGAATCTGTTTTGAAGCGAACATCAGATCATGATCCGTGTGGGATGTCGGCGGACGCCTGAAGTGGATTCGCAGGTTGTCGCTGACACGCATTTGTCTCTGAAACAAAGCCGGAAGGAGCTCCTCTTGTCTGCTCTGGATTTGTTTGGAGAAGCGCTCCAGAACATGTTTCGGGAGGCGATTGGGCCATCGGAGATCTTCCACGGGTTCTCCAGTGCTGTTCGTGGGACTCACCGTCTTCTTCCCGCATCCGCTGAGGGCTTGAACGCACTGGTTGTGTCCGAAGAAATCCGCGACTTCTGCGGCTGAGTGTCCGGCGTGGTTCGTGAGGTCCAGTCTCAATCCGAGCTTCTTGAAGGCCCGCACCAGGAACTCCAGAACCTGGTTGTGTCCTCCGCACGCGGCGTACATCAGCGCGCTGTTTCCCCAGGTGTCCGTGAGCTCCGGGTCAGCGTTGAACTGAACCAGGAGCTTCACCGAATCCAGGAATCCGTGTTCGCACGCGAGGCTCAAAGCCGTCCGCCCGTGATCGTCACGCTTGTTCACATCCGCACCTTTTTCCAGAAGAAGTTTGGTGAACTTCGCTCGGCTCCCGTGCTCTTGAAGGCTCACGGCGTACATCAGAAGCGTTTGCCCGTTTTCGGCTTTCCCGTTGATGATCCTCCCGTCCAGAGCGTCCAGAACGAAACGGGCCAGGTGGACCTTCCCGCTCTGCATGGCTTCCAGGAAGGTTTTGGTGCCGGATCCCTGACACAGATCCTTGGGCCTCAGCATGGTGTGTGTGTGTGTGTGTGTGTGCAGCTCAGAGTTTCTGAGTCCCGTCTGAGCAAGCGTGTGTTTTTATACCTCAGCGCTCCCTGTGTTGCTACGGAAACAGGCATCCGAGAGCGACGATGCTCATTCACAATCGCCTCCTCTTTTCTCAGACAGGAGGGGAGAGACACACTCATTCTGTGACAAGAATTACTCAGTGGGAAAAACACGGTTTGTTTTATTCTCCTGTCTAAAAGGATATAAAAGGATCCATCGCCCGAGCAACAGCGTCCTTCTCTTTATCATTCCCTTGAGTGCATCAAATACACTATACATACATTTACAGAAGAGGTTGAAACACAGCGCTCTGTACAGATCAAGTCAGTGCATTACGGATGTTTAAATCACTGAGTCACGCTTGATGAGCTGTTCGTTAGTATGCAGATTAACACACATTCTGCCTCGGTCCAACACAACTGATCTGATCTAATGAAACATTTATTTTCACAACACTTAGAATTATTGCTCAGTAAAAGTGTTATTTTTTTCAGAATGTATTAATTAACATAATTAATATTAATTAAATTAAATTAACTTTAAATTAAATTATGTTAAGCATCACTGTAACTATTGCTCATATTCACATCATATATAATATCATAAAACATTTCTCATATCTAATTTAATATTATACATTATATATCATATCTTGTTTGTTTCTCATACATCATATATAATATAATACATAATTTCTCATAGCACATGTAATATCCTACATTATATATAATGCATCACACCACAAATCATACATTATACATCATATCAAATGTATCATACATCAGTCATATTTTATACATCATAAATTATGTATGCATACAATTATGTACTGATATATTATACATTATATCTCATACATATAATTTCTCACACATAACTAATTTCTCATATATCATACATTATATCATTTTTCAATTATCATACATATGATACCATATGTCATATCTAATATAATTTCTCATACATCATATATCATGTCTCACACATCATATCTCATACATCATATATCATTTCTCATACCTCTAATATATAATACATAATTTCTTATATAATATCATACATTATATACAATACATAATACATCATACCACAAATCATACATTATACTTCACATTGAATTTCTCATACATCATTAATAATTTCTCATATATCATACATATATAATTTCTCATACATCATATCTCATAAATCATATGTCATACATATCACAAGTATAATTTATAATACATCATACTGGTATATCATTTTGGTATATCACCAGTTTCACATATCATATCTCATATATCATACAGTATCTTATACATCATATATTATTCATGCACATCATATATTATACATACATCATAATTTAATGTACATCATATCTAATTTCTCAAACATCACATCTCATATCATACATTGTATATCAATTCTGAAATATCGTACATCACATATTAGATCTCATATGTCAAACATAATTTCTCATACATCTTATATCATGTGTCACACATCATACCTCATTTCATACATATATCATTTCTCATACATCATATGTCATAAATCATATCTCATATCTCAAGTATAATTTATCATACATCATACCGGTATATCAGCAGTTTCGCATATCATATCTCATATATCATACAGTATCTTATACATCATATATTATACATACACCATAATTTCATGTACATCATATCTAATTTCTCAAACATCACATCTCCTATCATACATCACATATTAATCTCATATGTCAAATATAATTTCTCATACATCTTATATCATGTCTCACACATCATCAGTAATTTGTCACTCATCATACACATCACCTTTCTCATATCATATCTCATACAGATATAATTTCGCATATATCAAACATCTTCTAATTTCTCATTCATCAAATATCATCCTGGGTTTTGGTTCAGGTTAGCGTCTCGTATTGAGGTGGTGAGTTTTGTACAGGCAATTTTCTCAGACAATGTACAAATCTAGGTTTTCACTCATCACACATTTCCTTAACAATGATCATAAAGTTCAGAGAATCCGTGTGTGTTTGACATCAGTGTGTCCCTGAAGCTCAAACAGCAGATCCTGACGCTCACACTGCCAAGGTCAACATGTGTTTGCTTCCCAGGCAATGCATGAACAGAGCTTGAATGCACTGGAGGAAAGCATCTGGCAAATGCATAAATGTAAAATAGCCATAATTGTGACACATTCATCAAAAACAGCCTGAAAATCCGTCTGACCCAAAGCCACCAGTGCATCTCAGGTCACTTTGATCCCTGTAAACCAGACTCGAGTCTCTCTCTGCGGGTTATTGCATTTGCCAGAACCAGGATGACCTGTCGCTTGGATGTTACTGATTTGATCTATATAACAGCACACGTAGCGTGGATGGGCCGCTGTTTCACAGGAGCACTGCTGGGTAATTCAATTTTTGATCAAGATAATCTCCACTTGAAAATCTCTGGTGAAAAGCAACCTGTGAGCTCTCGAGATGTGCCGAGCATGAGGCAGGAGATGATGAGAAACATGAGAAACTCGGAGATTCAAGAGGATTCAGATCAGTTGAGTCTGAGAGTGGATCAGTCATTTGCCATAAAGAGATGAAATCAAAAGTAGGCCAACAAATCCAGTCATAAACTATCAGTGATGATGTGTAATGATGTTTATATATATATATATATATATATAAAAAATCCATTTTTAATTAAAAAAAATACGTACATTTCAGTCTGTTACTCACAAAATAGATATGACTCAGAAGACTTGGAATATATAGTGCATGATTCATATGGACTATTGACTTTTATTGTGTCTTTATGGCTTAATTTAAGTTATTTTTCATTGCACAGTTCTTACTCACACTTCCATATATTCAAACACATCACAATTAGACACAAAACCAACGCTTTTACATTTAGCAGACATTTATATTCTATTCAAGATATACATATGATCAGTTCATGCATTCCCTGGGAATCAAACCCATGACCTTCACATCACATACATCATAAATCATTTCTCAAATTATCACATCTCATACATCATTCATTTCTCATACATCATTCATTATATCATTCTATAACAAAACACTACAAAGATGAACAAAAAAGTCTGAACCCTGTATGAATTGTTGATTCCTAAATGAAAGGATCATATTCGTAAGATCGTCAAGAGACGCTTTCGCTACTGCGATCTGGACACTCTCTGATTTTTAATTACACTTTTATATTTTTAATATAAATCACTGTGAGAATGAAGCGAGTCCAAGCTGTGCTGGAGCCGGACGTGAGAAAATACCAGCAGGATCCGCACATGCCTCCATCCGTCCATACGGTCCGAACCTGTTCCTGAAGGAGAAATCAATGACCGGTGAGTCACAGCACAGCCGTTCACAGGAGAGAGAGGGAGAGAGAGAGCTGTGCTTATCAGGCTATATTTACTGGAATTATGCAGCAAAACACAAAGTTTATTCAGAAAAGATTCTGCCAATCAATCAATCAATCACTGCTGCCTCTGCTATATACAGCCATGAAAGGGTTAAAGTGAGCCGATTCTCCTGCGCTGATTTACTGATGTAATGTTTAAATATGTCATTTACCCGAGGGATTGAGTGAGTTTGATTAATCTCAGGATCTTCGCTCCATCATCACATCCGGCTCCAATTGTGATGAACTCTGAAGGGGAGAGGCACTTTCCAAGAAAATGGTCTGAAGTGGTAAAAAAAAGAAAAGAAAAAGGAGATCTCCAAGTAAATAACTAAATAAATTAATATCTAAATGAATTTGTCAACGAACAAAATGTCTAAATTATATATAAATACACAAAAAGATACATTATGTTCTGAAACTGTTGAAAAAAATAATTAAGAAAATATTTTTTGGGGGGAATGAAAAAAAAAAGTCTAAAAATGCATACACACACATACATACATAATTTCTATACAAATACACAAAAAGATATATCATGGTCTGAAATGGTTAAAAAAAAGAAAATGATCTCCAAATAAAAAATAAAATAAATAAATAAATGTCTAAAATTTGGGAATGAAAAAAAAATCAATCAATACAATTTTCTAAATAAATAAATTTCTAAATAAACATATGTATAAATTAATTAACTAACTAATAATAAAAAAATCACCAGAATGGGAAACATGGTTTAAGATTTTGCCTAAATATATCAGTTTCATAAGTTCTACATCTACAAAGAAAACTCAATCCCAATTTGCACAATCCATTAAATCAGTGCATCCAAAAATACATGTCACTCTGAGATGGTAATTTTAGAGCAATAATGACTCCTGTTTTTAAACCCAGGGCCACAGAAGAAGCTGCATGGTACACAAAGATGCCGCCGTCATCATGCAGGCTCATTCTGTGGTGCATTGGACAACATTGTAAAAAGAATATGAGCTGATGATTTGCAGTATTTTAAAGCAGGACTGAAGGTGTGATTATGGAACTGTATTCAGTGAAGTGCTAACAGCTCTCATGGTCTATTTCAGCCTTTTACTCATCCAAAAAAAGACCTTTGAGTCTTTGCAGGCAGCCGCTCGGCTTCAAGTGAGTTATTGTGTTGGTTCTGTCAGGAGCACTATCGTCAAATACGATTGACAATTAGCATACAGTTTGGATTGGCGGTCTGGGTCTGTTCTGGACGAGAACTAGCCTAGCATGGATAAGAGCAGCAATAACTCTCCTTAGGGTAAACAGAACAGAACCAACATGAATGTGTGTAGATATCATTAATTCAAGATTTTGAAGTACAACATAATTCCAGAATTTATTCTGATTCAAGGGGAATCAGAAGGTCAAACCCTGACTGAGACAGGTGGAGCTGGGGAGGGAGGAGGGTAATTCACTCCTGAGAAACGCGATCGCTGCTGATAATACTGAAGGAGCTTATATATGAATACAGTGATAGACGTCGTGTTCCTATAGGTAGACGTGGATCAGCTGAGAGTCACTGATGAGAGCTTGACGAACGTGACCCGCCAGAACTGACGGTACGCTTGATTTCTGTCGGTTCGGACGACGGGAGATAATCTATGACTGACCGCACTGGACTTGAGGACAGTCTGTTACTATTTCAGTTTTTGTGGTAGATCTCCAAATATAAATAACAGCAATAAACACTAAAAAAAGGATGAGTAATTAAATAAGTTTCTAAATATAATTCAAAATAAATAAATGCATAAATAAATGTCTAAAATAATAAATAGTATAAATACAAACATTTCTATAAATAAATGTAATCACCAGAATGGGAAAATAGCCATCCCTCAGTTTTGATTAGTCAGCAATAAAGAAATAAAATAAAAAAATAAAAATTCTTAATAAATATGATTCTGAATAAAATATAGCAAGACGTCTGATGTGATACTGTAGTAGACGGTGGCATGGTTATCATTTTCTCTCTAATAGTATCAATCTTGCAAGTAAACAAATTCATGAAGTCATTACTGCTGTGCTGTTTGGAAACATCTGAAGTTGAAGCTTTATTTCTCATTAATTTAGCCACTGTATCAAATAAATACCTAAGGTTGTGTATGTTTTCTTCTAAGAGAGTCGAAAAGTAAGCAGATCTAGCAGTTTTTAAAGCCGTATGCAATAGCACTTTCCTTCCATGAAATGAGAAATACCTCTAGTTTTGTTTTCATCCAGTTGCGCTCCAGTTTTCTGGCTGTTCTCTTAAGAGCCCAAATGTGCTCGTACAGGAGCAACTGTAGGCGTGTTTCCATTACAGATTTGCGCAAAACTTTTGCGATTTTTTTCTAAATGTCGACAAAAAACTATTGCGTAATGACGCCGTTTCCATTAACCGATGTTATGCGACTAAAACTTCATTTTTTCCTCTCACGATAAGTAAAATCATTCCAAAAATCATGGCAACGGACGTTAGTAGGTTTATGTACTATATCCCAGCCACTGCACTGGCCATTATTATTAACTGAAGGAGATGTATGTGTGTTATCCAATCATTAATGGTGAGGAACGACCCTTATTATACCTGTGAGCGGCACATATGAGGTGTTTCTGGGTGTTTCTCCCTCATTTCTGCTTCGAGGTCTTGTGATTGTTCTTGATTTATTTGAGGTTTAGAATTCAGTATTCCTGTAATTCTTTTGTCTTTTATGAATTTAATAAAGAGCTCTGTCTCGTCTTCTGTCCAAACACACCGAGTCATCTACGTCAGGTGACCTGTAAATGCACAAAAACTGTTTCCATTGCAGTTTTGCGAAATATTTCTTTTTCGAATTGCCTGATAAACCTCCTCATGCGAGCGGAAAAACTTTTTTGCGATAAATGGGAGTTTTTGCGAAATTGACGTGTTTCCATTGGGCGTATTTTTAATTCGCAATTTCAATTTGCGCAATTTGAAGGGTAATGGAAACGCGGCTACTGTCTAAAATGCTGGAAAAGAGAATTAAAATTTTCTGTTGCAACATCGAGGTCTTCTAAGCTATCTGGTTTTCTATGTTATTTATAAAGCAATCTTTATTGGTAGAAGTGATAGTTCTAAAGAAAGAAAGAAAAAAGAAAGGGAAACGTGGATTCAGGGCCTAAATACATCCGTCACTCAGTCTCGACTAAGCAGTTTGTCTAAAATGTCTAAATAAATTTCTGAATGAACAAAATGTCGAAATTTGCACATAGATAAATAAATAAATAAATAAAATCACCCGAATGGGAAACATGGTTTCAGATTTGGCCTAAATATATCAGTGACTAATCAGTTTGACACAGCAGAGCAGCAAACGCCCATATTTAATCGACTCAGTAAAAGTCCATTAAAGAATTCTTCAGTTTGTTCTACAGTTCCTGGTGAGGGGAGACCATGTAAATCAGGATTTAAAAATAAATGGCTTATTATGCAAACATCTTCGGAGGGAGGGAGCGCAGCGGTGGGCTGAAAGGCAGACGCTGGTTTGGCATAATTGGGCAGATGGATGCAGAAGTGAGAAATGCCCACATAAATACCCCGTGTCTCATTCCCCACGCGGACCGGACCTCCAGCTCGCCTCTCTGAATAGCCAATTAGAAATTAACATTGATTTAGTGTTAATGCCTGATCGCCAGTCAGGATCGGAGGATTCTGCTCAGAGAGACCGACGACTGATTCTGAGAGGAGACGTTTATAGAAACGCAAATGTGAACCGAACTGACTTCAAAACACCTTACTGGATTAACCTGGCCTTTGACCTGGGTCCCTGGCCTCTGAGAAATGACCTGGGTAGGCCTATATTAATAATGTGATTAACAAATAAATTGAGATTATAACATTTTAGGTTACAATCGACCACATAATTTCTCCTTTCCCAGAGAATCAAATTTGTTATAAAACGTTGATCAGTTCAATCAGTTCCACACCAGCAAAACTCAAGCCCTATTTGTACACAATGAATCCTAAAGTATTAGGATTAGTGCATCCAAAAACATGTTGAAAACATGGTAACACATTATAAAGGTAGTCCTCTCTATATGGTCAGCTCTACCAGGGCAAGTGGAGCTGGAATTTGAGAGAAATGTAAGGAAATTACAAAAAGACTACATAGACATACAACCATGCCTACAAACTCAGACTCCACATGCCCAACATGCAATACAATTTGTGGATCATTGGACTACAGTCATCAAAGAATACACCGCAAATGAGGAGGAATGTCATCATCGGACACGATGGAGATAAAGGTATTCATAATGTACATTATTTATTTTCAAAAATAATTGTAGCCAAAGTTAAATTGCATTATAATTTTCGCAGATTCCTTGTTACATTTGAAATTGGTTGTCTGTTATGTGTTTTAATGCATCTAAATGTGTCTTACTTTTATAATACATTATATATTAAGGCTTTAAGAAAAATCATAAAAACAGCATGCAAAACTCAAGCCTAATTATGTATCCTATAGGATTAGCATTAGTGCATCCAAAAACATGTTAAAAAAACATGCATTTAAAAACATATGCATCCAAAACATGTTGAAAGTAATGAAAAGTTGCTAATTTTACTTTCAATTGTAGAAAAATGGCACCATACGCAACGTTACAGCAGTTTTTAAATGCAGACATCAAATCCAAGAGCAAAGATCATGCATTAGGTATTTAATTGGATCTATCTGTGTATTTTAGCATTCTGCCTCAAGGAATGATGGGAAATGTAGTTGTCACACAACCTAATTCATTGTTCAGCAACAGCACACAATCCACAGTTAACATCACCAGTCCAGCTAATAGCTTCCGCCGTGATTCATTAACTGACGCCCTCAACTCTGAACTCAAAGAAAGTTTCTCGCTGATAATTATGACATTCATTCACATGCACTCGTGACTGAAGAAACACAATCGCTGTAAAATACAGTCCTTTGAGCTGCAGCATTCAGAGAGAGTCAATTTCCTCATGTCACATCTGTCATTTAGTCTTTCTGAACAGACAGGGATACAGAGAAGCTTTGTGCACGCTCAGAACAATTAAATAAAACACTGACTTATTGAGAAAGATTCAGCCATTCTCTTCTCTTAATGGATGGGTTATAATTCAGACAGATCTTTGATGCAGTTTCTTTCTGAACAGGTTTGAGGAGTGTGTGTGTGTGTGTGTGTGTGTGTGTGTGTAAGCAGCTGACAAACTCAATCACATTCACACTCTCTCCATCTCTAACATCCTTTGATTGATTCAAGGACACACAACAGCTTGAGTTCCTCGGACGCCTCACACTTTGTCATGTGGGATGAGAACGGGCCGCTGGGTCATTGGCCCGTGTGTCCTCACAGGAGAGTCGTGAGAGGTCAGACACATTTAATCAACATCATCAGTTCAGTTCACCGGTTTCCACCTGGAAGCGAAGTCCTGTCGACTGGTTTGACACTTTCAAGGAAGAACTAAAGACTGGATTTTAACAGCATCTCTGAAAGACTTGAGGAAGTCGAACTCTCCACACCCAATTTCTACTGTTCGAGGGAAGAACCGATTTTTCAGATAAACACTAAATGGGACACAAAAACTAAAACTGGGTGGTTGGTCAGTGGCCAGTCAAATGGCCTGTCCCAGCTAGCAAAAAGTCGTCTATTAGACATTGAATAGACGTAAATCTTCAACATCTAATTGACCCTTCGCTAAGCCCCGCCCTCCTTAGTTACTGTTGCTACGCCTGTCAAGCTTTTGCGCCTGGCACGTCTATTACCGTATGTATGCACTGGTTTCAGACATTCCTAAGGAGATAATTAGTCATTTTTGGCGGACAGGTGAAAATATGAGAGAGCAAGACTGCAGTATGCATTCAAGGGCTATATCCACGACATAATATGCAAACGATTAGAGAATAATTTCATCAAAATTGAAGCTAAAGTCTATAACGTTAGGTCCCAGTGCAAGCAGCAGCCGCCTCATACGCTGACCATTCAAATGGGAAACACACAAATTTGAGGAACAGCTTTGTGCATGCACAGCAGGGTAAGTGAAATGTGAAAATATTCTAATATTTATAAACCAAACAGCTTATCCATATGTATCGTGGAATAAACACAAGACATTAGCCTGACCACTTTGCAATGATAACATTCTCCCGCTTATATTTGTAGTGCGCCAGGCTAACGTTACTGCTCACACGTCGTGGGTCACATTAGTGACTACTGTTATGAACTGATTAAGTTTGCATACCAAACTTTCCCTTGGAGATCTCCAGCAAGCCCCCTGATGATCCCTCCTTTTACTAACTACCTTTTACTTTTACTAGAACTAACACCGGGAGAGTCGCGATCGGACTGGGGTAACGTTACTAGTTTGGCCGTCGATTAACAAAATGCTGAAATATATTTTTAAGTACTGTTAAATTATGTCAGTGAGCCTCCGTCTTGCCTTTAATCACACTGCTTGATCCACGAGCTGGACAATAACTTTATTCTAGAGCTGCTATAAAGCCAAAACACTTTACTTTTACTTTTCTATCAATGTAAAGCTGCTTTGGAACAATCTACATTGTTAAAAGCGCTATATAAATGAAGATGACGCCCCGGCATTTCTCCCTTTGGGTTTTAGGTTTCGGAAAGGGAACAAAATCCACCACCCCGTCCAAAATTTTAGGATACCGGGTATCAGATTTGCACAATCCATACGCACAACGTGGCATGTTTCCCTCTCGCTCGAAAGCTTGCCAGACCTCCCGCGCCTAGTTACGGTTGCTAAGCCACGATTGGCCTGTGGTGGTTTTCGGGCGTGGCTTATAGCGAAGGGTCAATTACGACTTTTCAACGCTGAAAACAGGTCGATCTTCAACGTCTTGATGGAATATGTAAAACTCTTTACATTTATTTGACATAATAATGAACATGGTTTGGTAGTTTGTTTTTCTCTGTTATTTTAGCATGTATAACAGACTTATCCAGTCCAAGGCGGACGACTTATTTTCAACCATATTTCAACGTTGAAAGACGCTAATTGTTTACTGGGGTTCCTCTCTAAACGGGCAGTTCTTTGCAAAATAAGTTGAAAAATGGTTTAAAAATGTGTGCGGACTGTCAATTGATTTAATCGGTGATAGTAAATCATTTTTTTATTTGATAAATATATGGTTTTTACTCTCAAATTAGGCTATGGCAAATACTGCAGGCTGATGCAGCCGTGAAGTCACAAAGATCACGGGAACACACTTTTACATGGAAAATAAAGGAACTTAAATTTGTAGTTTCACAGCATTTGTTGAAGAGCAACATGATCGACTCACAGGCCACAGCGATGAATGTGAAAGAAGCAGACGGAAAAGACAAAAAATACATAATCACAAAACAACAAACATATAAAAACAAATGAATATATATATATATATATATATATATATATATATATATATATATATATATATATAAAGATATATATCGCAAAATAAAAAATGAGGGGAAATGCAGCAGCTACTCGATCCACCAGCGTTCATGCAGCATTTCCACTCCTGAAACAGTCCAAGCTCTTTTAAAAGCTCTTCACACACACACACACACAGACACACACTGATGCAGCTGATAGTGATTGAGAATAATAATGAGCACCTCTGTCATTGGTCAGTGAGTCTCAGTGATTGATTGGCTCCCTCATTACCCACAGGCCACGCCCCCCATGCCACACCCCCACAGGCCACACCCACTGGCCGCTACACTTCAGAAAACGCACAGAAAATAGTTCAAAAGACATGCTTAAATATGAATAATCTATTCCTGTTCATTCAACGCATAGCAAAAGCAAATACCCAGCTAACAGCAAATGTTCTCAGAACTTTAGTTAACAAGGCTATGAGCAAATGTTCTTCCAGTGACGTTAACAGAACATTCATTCATATAATAATCTTAAAAAGTTAGCAGCACAAAAACATTATTTATACGTCATTAATGGAACTTTTTTTTCTGACACTTTTTTAGTTGGATATTTGTTACGTAAGGAATAGTTGATTCCGGGCCATTGAATCATTATAAAATAATGCACATCCGCCGCGGTAATGCGGTCACAACACGAAGCAGAATTACTCCTCGAGTGTGCATTATTGTTCAATAATTCTGCGGTATAGAGTCAATTATTTTGCTTATACTACTGAAGAGGATGGATTTTGGAATCCACTGCTGCTTAAATGTATATCTCATGAGTGATTGAATAAATGTAAATGTTTATAGTTAGAGCCTGGCCAAATCGAACCTTGAAGAAGCTGTGTGTCGGTGTGTGTGTGTGTGTTAGTCTTCTTGGTTACAGCTTAAGGAACCACTGGCATTATTGGAGATTGACTGAGTTGTTGTTCAGGACATGGTGGCACCCAGTAACCAAAATCTGCGACCTGGAAGGTCACGACGTGCCGAACTTCAGGGTCCGAGTGTCAGCTGCATAATCCATGGAGATATGCTTCAGTCTATCCGTTTATGTGTGGAAAATTACTGTGTTTATCTATTTTCTTAGTCAATGAGAATCATTCAACCTGAAGCAAGGACATGGCTTAGACATTGGTGTAGAGTATAACTGCTGTGTGTGTGTGTGTGTGTGTGTATAACCGCTGTGATCCTATGAGTCTTGAAGCTGATTTCTGCTGATGAAACTGCAAACTATCTTCAGTAAAACTTTTCTTTAATTTATTATAATTCTGATTCCTGTTTTAATTAATTATTTATGGTTCTGGGTCTTTGACTGTAAATCCCCTTACAATACAGTTACCACCTCAAAACATTGTTCAGATGATGTATTTCAAGACATTTGTCAGGCTTTTGTTCTTAAAACGCTCTTGTGTGTGGGACTAATTTCTTCCACATCTCATCCCACACCGTTGCTGATTCCAAAACGTAATTTTAGCACTTGTGACGGAGGATTGAGCCACTGATAGCAGACTAATGCAGTTATTAATGCAGTTATTAGAGAGAGAGAGAGAGAGAGAGATTAAGTGTGTGAATTACCTGAATCTGTGTGTCTCTCAACAGTGTTCGGCTGCAGCGTCTCTAATAGTGAAACTGTAAGTTGATCTGCTTCAAGAACAGCGCCGTTATTCCCTCGCTAGTGAGAAATATCATGTAGTTGTTAAGTTGATAAACTATTTTACTGATAAAATCGTCAGATCAGCGCTGACAACACGTTTCTGTGCGAGTGTGTGTCCGGACCGTATGTGTGTGTTTGAGCGGGAGAAAGAGAGTATATGCATTTCGTATATAATAAAATTACATTTTGTGCTTAAAAACAAGGAAATAATTTGTTGTTTTTATCCTATTGTTTACTATATTTATTTGCTCGGTCAGTGTTGTTGTGGGTTTTGGTTCTTTTGCTGTTGTCGACTGTAAAGACCTTTGAAATAACTAAAATCATGTGGCGAAGTGATATGGAACTGTAATGCGGTCGAAACCTGCTGGAACTACTTTATCCGTGCGTTTCCCTGAAAAGAATCGAACACTTTAGAATATTCGTCAACCAATCAGATTCAATCAGATTCAACTGCCCCATTTAATACTTCAAAAGTAACGTTCCCAGAATGTTTGAAGAATGATCAAATGGAATGTTCCCTAAACATTAGTATGACCAAGAAAAAACATTTAAAAACGTTCAGAAATAATGTGTTCGTAACTCAATGAGAACGTTAGTGAAATGTTTTCAGAACATATTTTAGCCGGGATGCATCACATAAAAGCCGTCTATAAGTAGCCATTCAGCTAACAATCTGAGCTTGAGTCCATCAGTGATGTGACTGTTATCCCAGCTGGAGGACGATCCCACAGAATGAGAGGGAGACGCTGCCAACTGCAAAACAAGTGCCAATGTTAGAGACAGAAGAAAGACCAAAGACTGTCTTTTCCCCTCTGAACCCATCAATTACCAACTCCCACTGCCGGGACAACTGGCATTGTGTGTCCTTGCTAATGTCGGCTTTCCTTCAGCTCGCAGACATGTGAGGTTTCTGTCCGGTGGAACTTCTCAGCTGTTTGTCTTATTATGTAATGTATGTATGATTTCCCGGTCACAGCTGTTGTGTGTCTCAGCGGGAAAAGTCCTAATTAATGCCATCATGCAAACAAATAACCATGCAAAATAACTACTTGAGTGAGGAAAGACCAACTTTTCCAAAACAGTTTGTCAAGATTATGCCTTGAAAATCTTCCACAATCTGATAGCAATGTTCTGTAGTTTTATTGCATTATTTGCCTGTTATCTCTGTAAAGCTGCTTTGAAACAATCTGTATTGTAAAAAGCGCTATATAAATAAACGTGACTTGACTTTAGTCTGAGTTCAAGTGTTTCTAAAGAAGTGCACTTATTTGTGGTGAATGTCCATAATAAGTAGGCCTACTCTTTTTAAAAGTATCCCTTCTTTTTCACAAGGGATTACAGAAAGGAATGTAAATATATATCATGAGGGGTGAAGATATTTGAGTAACATGCAAATATCATCTGTTTTCAATTAGCAGTTTTATCTCTATTATCACACATCTTGTAAACTCTAAATCAAAGGAGCGTCAGAAGAGCCTGGACTCTCAGATCAGGGTTTCATTGGGATTCTGGAGCATGCTTTAAACTGACAGCTCAATAAATCGAAGGATTGGATGACAGATGTAAGTCTCGCATGCCTGTTTTTCAGCTAATGGCCTTGCTGGATCTTTGTCTTTATGTGTGCGGAAACCGACGCCAGAACAGAAACCTTGAATTAACAGAGACGAGATGCTGCTTTCAGGAGCCTTGAAGTCAGAAATACTGGAAACTGTGTTTTTAAGGAGATTATACTTTTATTCAGCAAGGTTGCATTAAATAGATAAAAAGTAGCAGTAAAGACATTTAATATCTTACAAAAAAATTCAATTTTAATTCTATTCATCATCAAAATGTATTAGGGTTTCAACAAAAATATGAATCAGCACAACTGTTTTCAACTTAATAATATATTGATAAATTGATAATAATCATAAATGTTTCTTGAGCATCAAATCCTCATATTAGAATGATTTCTGAAGGATCATGTGACACTGAAGACTGGAGTAATGATGCTGAAAATTCAGCTTTGATCACAGGAATAAATTACATTTTACTATATATTCACATAGAAAACATGATTTTATAATATTTCACAGTTTTTACTGAATTTTTTATCAAATAAATGCAGCTTCGGTGAGCAGAAGAGATTTCTTTCAAAAATTATTCCGACCCCAAACGTTTGAGCAGTGTAGGCTACATAATATTTTTGTCATTTGAACAGACTGCCAAAAGTAAGGCATTTAACACACAAAATTGGAATAAAATGCAAAATAACTGGACGCTACTCACAGGATTAAACATAAGACATTATGAGGTCATGTGATGATATTTGCAAAAAAATTTGTAGAATACATTTTTTCGCATTCGATTGTATATTACTTGCAGTCAAATCGATTAATCGCGATTAATCGTGTCTAACATAAAAGTTTGTAAATATATAATATGTGATCTCACACACACACACACACACACACACAAAAAAACACACACAGCACACACACAAACTTTTGTTAGATGCAATTAATCGCGATTAATCGATTTGACAGCACTATATATTATTCATTTGAAAGTACTTGTTATCAGATCAGAAATAAAATGTGTTATCAGTCATCTCTACTATGCCGTATACAGTACAGCACTGCACAGTGTGCAATAAGAAGTATACTAATATTCTATTGACAACATAGTCACAGGCTGCGTCCGAAAGCACATACTCTATTGAGTAGGTATTTATTTTGAATAAGTAATTACTTCACCACCTCTAAAAAAGTACATTCTATATAGTATGAGTGTGTGTAATACACATCCGCCATGTTGTCATTGTCATGTGACCTTCACTGTCATTCACAAATCCTCTTTGGGATCGTAAAGTGTCCATCCTGCACTCTTCAGAATCTCGCCAGGAGTAGTAGATCATCCGGGTCACCGACTCTTTTACGAGTACTGTGAATTCAGACATACTTCGTTTGTCACATAATGTTCTATATAAGTATGTGATTTCTGATGGTAATTCATGGCAACAGAAACAGTCTGAGATTAATGAGAAAATATTACCTAAAAGCTCATGACGTATAACACCAAAAAAATCTGAGAGAGAAAAAAATAATAATTGTTATTCCACATTATTGAAGAAAATGCAAACTGAAATAATGGAAAAATCTTTTCTCTTCTAATCCATTCCGGTGATTCACGAGCTCCTCGAACTTCTGAACGAGACACGTGGCATTTTTCCATGAAGGACATTTTCATGCATCAGGCCTCACGTTCCTCTCGGCTCCACCTGCGTTTGAACTCATGTAACACTCGCTGTTTATAGATTCAGAAATGAACTATAATTGGCCATAAAGCAACAGAGCGCAGTTACGGCGCAGTGCTTGTTTTGTTCTTTTAAGCCATAGGGAACGCTAAATTGTTTTTTAGGAAAAATCCGCTGGGATGATGCAACTGGAACACTGAAGGGAAGAGGACTCCGGCCACAGGTGCATCCTGAAGAACAAATAAAGAGAGCATCTTAGTGAGCTGTTCGAAACAGAGGGGATTCTGGGTAAAGCAAACAACTGGTCAACATGAATCAAACCAGAGATGCACCAGATGTTCTCTGATATTACAGAGGTTTGAGGTCCGTCTAAATTCATGTTGAAGTTGGGCGTCTGGGTTCTGAGAGTTATTCAGCATGTTGCATATTGTTATGGAACTTGAAGGCACAGAAGAAAAAGAAATCATGCTTTGGTAAATCATAATTATGACATATACATGATGACATCTTGTGTAAAAGGTTTAATGACATATTTTTGACATTTTATCTCAGAATTTTTATTTTATTTCATAATTTCAACTTTGACATAATTGTATGTCATAATTTCAACTTTTTGTCTCATAATTATGATTTAGTATTTCACAATTATTACTTTTTATCTCATTATTATGACTTAGTATTATCTCATAATTATGATTTATTATTACCTTTAACTTTTTATTTAGTCATTTCAACTTTTTATGTAATAATTATGACTTAATCTGTCATAATTTAATAAAAATAATAATTTCGACTTTTAGTGTCATAATTTAGTGTTTTTTTAATCTCTTTTTCTTATTTTTGATTTCCTTTTGGATCTACGCACCACAATAAGATATCACTCATCAGTCTAGGACTAATATTTGGCGCTACGCCTTTCCATCCTCTTGTTTCGACTTTTTATCTCATAAATATGATTTAGTATTTCACAATTATAACATCATAATTTCACTGTTTTATGTAATAATTATTAGTCAATTGACTTTGAATCTCATGACTTAATATGTCATCATTTAAAATTTATCTTAAAATTATGATTTAATATTTATATTTTTTTCATCATTTTCATCAAATTTTTAAGTCAATTTTTATCTCATAATTATGATTTAGTGTTTCATAATTATAACTTTATGACAACTTTGACTCTTTATGTAATGATTATGATGACTTAGTATGTCATAATTTTCACTTTTTATCTCAATTATGACTTTTCAATGTCATTATATTTGACTTTTTAACCTCATAATTATGATTAGGTCTTTTGTGGCAGAAATAGGCTTCCATACTTGGTGGTTTCATGATGTCCAGCATTATAAGAGTGATATAGAAAATGATATTCTGGTCTGTAGATATGGCCTCGGTTGAAATCATAACCAGGTAAATCCATCATTCATCATTCAGAAACAAGGTATATAATCAAGTTTAATACTTATTCACAGGAGTTGATCTGAATCACTAGGAGCGAGAATAAATGCGACACTTGCCTTCACAAACAAAAGAGCGGCATTGAAACCCTGAGTGACGGATGAAAAGCATGAATTCATCTTTTGAGATCAGTCCAGAAGAGGAATGTTGTCATGGTGAATATGATGTTTTTCTGGCTGGATGAAGTATTTTTGGAGCGTCAGGACCCTTGCTGAGACCAGACGCTGCGGTTATTTCACTGAGAGCCACTCAAGCAGTTCGGACACAAAAGCAAGTAGCTTTTTATAGCTGAAGTACTCACTTTCACAGTCTGACAGAACCCTGAACAAAGAATTAAAAGCTTGTCCGTGTAAAATAGCTTTTATTCCCACGGACCCTGTAATTTCACACATATTCGACTCCAACTTCTCTGAAGAACACAATTATTGAACAATTCGGGCCACGGATAACTGAAGTTATTTTCTGAAGCATTGTGGGTTTCAGTCTCTGCTTCTAAGAAAATTCTGCTTTTGAGATCACAAGCACTGACTCAATATTCATTACTCTTAAAAACTAATTAGAAATTATTTTGTTCCAACTATTACTAAGGTTTTCCCAGACGCAATTTGATTCATGTCTGTAGCACAAATGGTTGCATGCCAAAGATTGTTCTAAAGGGAATGTTACTTGGTAATGTGGCCCAGAATTACACCTCGGATGTCCATTATTTTTCAATAATTCAATGACCCAGAGTCAATTATTTCGCTTATACTAGTTAACACACCTCAAAACATTGTTCAGATGATGTATTTCAAGACATTTGTCAGGTTTTTGTTCTTAAAACGCTCTTGTGTGTGGGACTAATTTCTTCCGCATCTCATCCCACACCGTTGCTGATTCCAAAACGTAATTTTAGAGCTTGTGACGGTGGATTGAGCCACTGATAGCAGACTAATGCAGTTATTAATGCAGTTATTAGAGAGAGAGAGAGAGAGAGAGAGATTAAGTGTGTGTGAATTACCTGAATCTGTGTGTCTCTCAACAGTGTTCGGCTGCAGCGTCTCTAATAGTGAAACTGTAAGTTGATCTGCTTCAAGAACAGCGCCGTTATTCCCTCGCTAGTGAGAGATATCATGTAGTTGTTAAGTTGATAAACTATTTTACTGATAAAATCGTCAGATCAGCGCTGACGACACGTTTCTGTGTGAGTGTGTGTCCGGACCGTATGTGTGTGTTTGAGCAGGAGAAAGACAGTATGTGCTTTCTGTACATAATAAAATGTAATTTTGTGGTTAAAAACATGGAATTAATTTGTTTTTATCCTATTGTTTACTATGTTTATTTGCTCAGTCAGTGTTGTTGTGGATTTTACCCATCTGGAACTTCAGGTGCGTTTCCCTGAAAATAAGTGAACACTTTAGAACGTTCATCAGCTAATCAGAATTAAGCATTCAACAGCCTCGTAGTATAAGGAAGGGATAATGTACACACTCACACACACTCACACACACTCACACACACACACACACACCTGAAGGGGTTTATTCTGAGATAACAACCAGCTGGATGTACGTTATCCTGCTTATTACACGGCTACTTGCCACATAAGTAAATAATTAGACACAAAATATTGATCTGAGTCAAAACCTGTTTGT
>NC_139983.1:33164575-33182075 GCF_963993115.1 Abramis brama | reverse complement strand
CATCAGTTGTAGTTTTCGGCCTTCTTTCATAAAAAGATGCCATTAAACAAGTATTTAAAATATACTGTTTCTACATTAATTTGGAGTTCATTACTTCGGATGTAAATTATTACAATACAAAATGTATTTAAAAACTTTACTGTTATGTGTGATTAATGAATTACAGAAAAATGTGTGATTAATAAATTATTTTTTTTAACTGATTGACAGCACTAATATATAAATGGGCAAAATCTGTAATATGTACACAATGCTAAAAATCCTAATGGTACTAAAGGCTTAATTTTCTTAATGCAATATGTCATGTATTAATTTTTCCTTTTTATTTTGGAGTGAATTGATGACCGTCTTCATGAGACGTCCCTTGATTTTGCACACTAACTTTCCCTTGATTTTCTGAAAGGTTGAGTGATAAAGTGTATTACATAAATAAACAAGTGTAAAATGTTAAATATTTCATTAGAGTGTTGTTATGATCCTCATACAGACACATGGAGTTTATCCAACGAAGACCTGGCTGTACTGTCCCGCGTTTTCGGAGCGGTTCTCGCCGGCCTGGTCCACGTGCTCCGGGAAATGAGGTTTAACGCAGGAGTTCACGACCTCGGACAGATCGCCGGGCAGAGACCACATCTTCTTAGCGTGTTCGGCCACAGCGTCTTTATTGAGCTGAACACAGAAGTGAAGAAGAGACACCAGTGAACATCTAAAGACAAAACTTACGACAACAGCATGAAACTAGAGCTTTAAAGCGATAGTTCACCCTAAAATGAAGATTACCCCATGATTTACTCACCCTGAAGTCATCCTAGGTGTATATGACTTTCTTCTTTCAGATGAACACAATCGGAGTTATATAAAAAAAATGTCCTGGCTCTTCCAAGCTTTATAATGGGAGTGAATGGTTGTATATTTTTGGAAGTCCATCAAAGTGCATCCATTCATGATAAAAATACTCCACACTGCTCTGGGAGGTTAATAAAGGCCTTCTGAAGTGAAGCGATGCGTTCGTGTTAGAAAAATATCTATATTTAAAACTTTATCGACTAATGGTGCGTTCACACCGGGCGAATAGCGCGTCAGGCGCGAGTGATTTCAATGTTAAGTCAATGCAAAGACGCGTTACGTGCGTAAAAAATTCCTGCGGCGTGAATGAGGCGTAGAGCGCGGCGTGGTAGACGCGAATACACCTCATTCGCGCGTCAAGTTCGCGCGAATAGCGCGAATTGAGCGTCTGCCGCCCAAGTTAAAAAATCTGAACTTCTGCATCAATTCACGCCGCGTTAACCAATCAGGAGCCTGCTTGCTGCTGTCACGTGGTGAAGTGACAGTTTATAATGTTACTTTATGTTTGGCCTCAATAAATTATTTTGTAATATGACTAAAATGCACAACAAAGCAAATCTTTCACATAAAAACTCGATTTTAATATATGAGACATACTCATTTTGTATTGAATGCTATTTATTCCATATCTATTCTAGATTATATGAAACATTATTAATCTAATGTAAAGACAACAAACACAATTTAGTGTATACAAACTAAAAAAAAAAAATCACAGGACAGGTTTCACTTTTGGAAGCTAGCTCCATTTATTATCAAAACAAAAATAAATGACAGATTAGGTGGGTGCGGGCGAGGGTGAACCTCGCGCCGGGCTGTACAGCGCGGGCTCGTCAGGCAGCGACCACTCGAGGCCGAGGCCTTATACGGCCTACGCTGTCCTCGTCAGCGTCCTCACCGTTAGGTCCACCAAACCTAGCTACTGGAGCAAATTGTGAAACTCCTGAAACCCTCCGGAGGGTCTGGTGGACCCGAGTACAGCGACGATGTCCCCTACGCAGCTGTTTCTGCTCTCCAGAGCATATACGAGCGGTGACTCTCTCGATTAATGCTAATGCTAATGCTCGATAAACATCTAAAAAAGATGGCCGCCAACGGGTTTCGAAACTTTCGCCTCTGACGCACGTAAATTTCGCTTCAAACTTTTGTTTTTACGCGCGGCAATTTCACTCTTGACGCGCAAATTAACACAAAGTGGTCAAGCGTATAACTAGACGCGGCAGGCGCGAATTTGACGCGCTATTCGCGTCCGGTGTGAACGCACAGTAAGGGCCCTTTCACATCTACCTTGTTTGGTCCGGACTTTCGGACTTTTCAGTTTGGTCCGAATCAAAATTACAGGTGTGAAACCTCCCCTAGACCACGGTCCGCACCAAACAGACGAAATTTGGTCAGACGAAAAGAGGTAGTCTCGGTCCGGATCAAACTGAACAAAGGTTTGGTTCGTTTCTAGTGTGAACGCATTTTCTGTTTGGTTCGGACTTTCAGACCATTTACAGGAAGTTCCGGTGGTTCCCGCGTAGCCTAAACAACTGAAGAAGAATATGTGCAGATCTGTCAGTCCTGCCCACAGCGTTTCTTCCAGCGCCCACACACACACATTTTTCCTGCATCCTGCCGGCGACGATCAAATGTTCGCACAACGAGGACGTTCATTTGGCGAATGTGAGCTAGCCTGGAGTATAGCTGGAGCTGCAGGGAGTAATGCCATAATAATAACAGTATAGTGGCAACGATATGCGTCTGTTCATTCATTCTTGTCAAAGTTACCCGCCGACTTGACAACACGCTGACGTCAGACGCACGTCCGTTTACAAACCAATCAATGTCAAGATGCAGCCCACATAGATGACGACAGGACGCGAGTACGTCACGTAAAGTTCTTTAGTGCGCTCGCATAATTGCAATGTGAAACCAAACCAAAACTAACCGAATGTATACAACAGTGGTGTAGTCTAGTTTTTTGTAGTGAGTATACTGTAATATACACCCCCCCCCCCCCCCCCCACTCACCCATCCCAGAGCGTCACCCCATAAGCACCACCACACTCACTAATGCATACAGTATGCATCGACATGAAATTGAGAGCATTAGGAAATATAAGGTGTTATCAACATGTCAATTTATTATAAGCAACACAAGACTTTAACAGCCAATGACATTTACAGCTGGGGAGACTGGACTGATTTTCTACTGTTTAGTGTTAATCACCATCTAATTTAGCCAGTTAAGAGCTACATTTAGCCTTAGATGTTATATGAATATGGTCCCTGAAGCACAGGTTTTATCAGCTGACAATTTTCCCAAAAAAATAAAATAAAAATAATAATAAAACATTATAGTCACAAATACAAATTTACTTTTAGAAATGGTGTTTAAAAAAAAAAAAAAAAAAAAAGGTGTTATTGTTTTGGCAAGTTTACTGTTTAAATTATAACATGTATGAAAACTTGTGTGATATTCCCTTAAAATAACGTTTTAATAGATTTTATTATTATTATTATTATTTTAAAATTCATTTTACTGTGCAATTTCTTTCTAATTTCTTTGAGTTAGACCAAACTTTTATTTTGGTGGGTTGTAGACATTTGAGTTTCTGTGTGTTTTAATAAACTATTATTATTATTATTATTATTATTATTAGGCCTACTTGAAGTATACTCTACTGTGCAATAGTAATATATTTCTGTTATCATTTCTTCAAGTTATACCGAACTTTTATTTTGACAGGTTGTTTTGAAGACATTACAGTTTCTATGTGTAGGCTATATGAAACGAATGAATGACGATAGTTTTGTCAAATTAAATGGTGAAATTCTCGTGCAGTGACTCTCATAGCAGCTCTGCGATGAAAGTGCACGTGTATCCTATCCTACATCATGTCTCAATACAGTGAAACGCTGAAAACACCACGAGCGTGCGTGACTCACGCGTGCTTCAGTGTGTGTGTGTGTGTGTGTGTGTGCGTAGTGGAGCACAGCACACACTGAGCGATCATTCCCAGAGACGCGTAGAACAATTGCAGTCTCTTTTAACTTTAATATTCACAGACACTGGTCCATATTATATCCCTACTTTTGATTTATTCATTCAAAAATAGCCAAATTCCGTGATGACGTTCTGCTTAGCAAGCTCCATTTGTGACTGGATTCCGCGATTCGGTGTCGCTTCGCAAACACTGACGGGGTGAATTTATGAATGAAAGTGTGAAAGTTCTGACACAAAACGAAGTTGTTACGTATCCTCACGATTTTTTAAGTGGGTATACGGAAATCCTTGGCCTTTTCTAGTGGGTATACGGCGTATACCTGCGTATCACGTAGACTACACCACTGGTATACAATGTATCAAAACATGAACTTTGGTTCGGACCTCGGTGCGGACTTTCAGGTGTGAAAACGCCCTAAAATAACTAGCTTCCGGCATACGGAAGACTAACCCCTGACCCGACGCACAACGCAATGATGAAAACGGAAGTGCAGAGGATAGAGCAAAACAAAACACCAGTCACGAATTAGACGTCTAAAACGACAATTTGTTGCCCAGCCCTGTGTGTTTGAACCGCGAGAGACGCCAAAGCTTACGCTACTCCTACATCATACATCGTACATCGTCAAGTGTTACTCGTGGCGTAAGTCGACTTGCGTAGGCCGTCTGCCGGAAGATAGTTATTTTAGTCGATAAAGTTTTAAATATGGATATTTTTCATACACGAACGCATCGCTTCACTTCAGAAGGCCTTTATTATCCGCCCAGAGCCTGTGGAGTATTTTTATCATGAATGGATGCACTTTGATGGACTTCTAAAAATATACAGCCATTCACTCCCATTATAAAGCTTGGAAGAGCCAGGACATTTTTAATATAACTCTGATTGTGTTCGTCTGAAAGAAGAAAGTCATATACACCTAGGATGACTTGAGGCTGAGTAAAATCATGGGGTAATTTTCATTTTTGGGTGAAGCATCGCTTTAAGACTGTGACACACCAAACCAATATAAAAGAACTAGCTTAGGCTCTACTAGAACAGGTTTTCCTGCTTGAATGTTGATTATTTTCCTCATATTCTCCATTGTTGCAGCTCCTCTCTTCCCAATCTGTCAGTAACGCTCTGGGTTGCGTTTCCCGTAAAATAAAATCAACTAGCTCGTCACGTCTATTTCCCGAAACCATATTGTCGCAAATTTGTCGTTTAACCACGTTGGTTAATGATGTCACACACGTGGTGGAGTAATAACTTATTTTAATGAATCGAATTAATACTAGATGTTTTGCTATAAATTACAGACATATCATCTGAGGACTATTTCTAATTTTTCTCAGTTATTTTGCTTTATTTCCAGATTAATTCATAGGCTCGTTCTTACATAGTAGAGCACGTTCACACATGCGCACTTCAAAAACAGTGCTTTAAATCTCTTTAAACTAAAACTAAAAGACGTAAATGGCATTTGTATGTATTCTAAATAAAAGCCACAGGTTGTACGGAATATCAGCTTGCTTATTTTGCTCAAGATAAGGATTTATTGAGTCCACATGTCATGCAAACATGAAACTCTGCTTCTAACCACAGGTCGACACTGTCGTTCCAAACACACAACTTTGCGAATGTTCGTTGGAATGATAGTTCCGGGAAACACCGACTCATTGAACTTTGCTGATAACGACGGAACTTGCGACCATAGTTGGCTAACGTGCTTTCTGGAAACGCACCCTTGTTGAAGCCCCTCCTTCTGAAAAGCACACTGTGCTCTGATTGGTCGGCTGGAGCAGTGTGTTGTGATTGGTCGAGCGTTTCGAGTGTGTTTGGGAAATGTCCCGCCCCTTACCATAACCGCCAGTTTAACACACTACTAACTCACTCAACCAGGCCCCGCCCCTTTATTCTGCGTATGAATTATTATAATGAGGAATACTGTGACGTGTTCCCGGAAGAAACTCAAGACTACAATGGAGGCGTTTCAGGGAGTTCAGAAACACTGACACTGATATAAAGAAGAACTGGAGCTGGAGGGACTTTTCATGTTCAATATTACGCACTTATGAAAGATGAACATGGAATAAGGCATAATAGGAGCGCTTTTAAAATCAGAGAGTATCACACAAAGCTGAAGACTGTGAGTTTAAACCACAGATGGTTTATCTGAAGTGACACGACCAACCAGAGATCTACAAGTCCTGAGAGACTCGAGCGCTTTATTTAAACATTCTCCGTCTGTTCTGTCACAGAGATGCTCACGTCAGCAAGAGTCTGAGTCTGAAGCATGAGAAACAAAACTATATCTGCATAAAAACATAACTCACAATCCGGGTGTTATTAGACGGCACATCTGGGAAATTAACAGGAAGATTCACTGATAAAGTCATAATTCTGCTCTCAGATGTTCGTCAAATTCAGCTTATGAATCAGTTGCTGAATTAGTCACGGGCTTCTCTTCCAACTATCACAGTCATCATTATTTAATTCTTTCCTGAACACTAGGCCAAATCTGACATAATGAAACGGCATTCCCAATGCATTCAACTTTCAGAGTGAAACTGAATATTCAGTGAGAAATAGTGATTTTACGTCAGAGGAAAAGCTGCTTCAGAAGTTATTTTGATGGTTATGATATCGTTCAAAAGTTTGGGGTCGGTAAGATTATTTGATTCTTTTAAAATAAGTCTCTTCTGCTCACCAAGGATGAATTTATTTGAATAAAAATACAGTAAAATTGTGCAATATTATTCGAATTTACAACAGATGTTTTCTATGTGAATATATAGTAAAGTGTAATTTATTCCTGTGATCAAAGCTGAATTTTCAGCATCATTACTCCAGTCTTCAGTGTCACATGATCCTTCAGAAATCACTCTAATATGAGGATTTGATGCTCAAGAAACATTTATGATTATTATCAATGATGAAAACTGCTCATGAGTGTTTCAGTGTTCACCTGACTGATCAGCTCTCTGATGCTCGCCAGCGTCGCCGCCTGTCTCTTCTTCAGACTCTGTTCCTGAGGAGAACCATCAGTGCTGCCGTTCTCTGCCGACTGAAGGAGAGTGTGCTGTTACATGCGTTATCAACACACACACGCACATACGCAAACACTCGCACGCGCACACACAGACACACACACGTTTACTTAGCTATCTAAATGGGAACATTCCATAGATGTAATGGTTTTTATACTGTACAAACTGTATATTCTGTCCCCTTACACTAACCCGACTCCTAAACCTACCTATCACACACAAACACACACACACACACACACACACACACACTAACCCGACCCCTAAACTTACCCATCTCACACACACACACACACACACACACACACTAACACGACCCCTAAACCTATCCATCACACACACACACACACACACACACACACACACACACACACACACACACACACACACACACAAAAACCTGACCCCTAAACCTACCTATCTCACACACACACACACACACACACACAAACCCGACTCCTAAACCTACCTATCATACACACACACACACACTAAACCTGCCCATCACACACACACACACACACACACACACACACACACTAACCCGACCCCTAAACTTACCCATCTCACACACTCAAACACATACACACACACACACCCCCGACCCCTAAACCTACCATCACACACACACTCAAACACATACACACTAACCTGACCCCTAAACCTACCCATCACACACACACACTCAAACACACACCCCCGACCCCTAAACCTACCATCACACAGACACACACACACACACACACACACGCCCGACCCGAGATTTTGTCAGGCTTTGGTCACTTATGGGTACAAATCTGTCCCCAAAATAAAGTTAAGTAGGCACACACACACACACACGTTCAAATACACAGCCGCCTGCAAACATAATGTACCTCACAAAGCTACACAAACACACCTTGATGCCATGTGCACTTACACATGTCCTCAAATATGTATGTAACAGGATCACATGTATGGTGTAAATGTTATGGTTTATGGTGTTCATGTGCATGAACATGTGTGTGAGTGTGTGTGTGTGTGTGTGTGTGTGTGTGTGAGACAGAAGACAGAAGAGAGTCCATGTGCAGCTATTGTTCGTAGATCACGTTGAGCCGACACTCTCCACACAGACTCCTTTCAGTTCACAAGCTCGTTTACTGTGGAATATTAATCTCGGTGACATTTCACTCTCACTTGTTTGTGCAGTTTCATCAAACCAAATCTGTTCCCAAACCGAGTGAGCTTCCCTGTAAAACCGCATCCTGATTTAACTGGAACAAATAAAGCACACGAGACTCAACTCCTCTTATAGATCCGGGAATCCCAAACCATTTTATCAGCCGAACTCTTTCCCTGAAATATGTACTTGAAGCCTCCCTGAGATTTTAAGATAATATTTAAATAATTCAACAACACATTTGCATGTTCATGATTATCTGATGTCAGTAAATGGTCACATGACTTGCAAGTAAACAAATATATATATATTTTTAATAAGTGTTTTATTTTGATTGTTTTTGTTTAAAATTACATATTTTAAATGTGAAGAATTATTAGTATTTTATTTTGTTTGTATGATATTATATATTTTTTTAAAACTTATTTTAGTTAAATTTTTTTATGATTTAATCAATTATTAGTAAGTGTTTTATTTTTATTGTTTATCATTTTTATATTATTTATTTAAATTGTACATTTTTACGATTTAATTAATTATTAGTAAGTGTTTTATTTAGATTTTTTTTATTATTTTTAAATGTATTTTATTACATTTACAGTTTTATAATTTAATTAATTCTTAGTAAGTTTTTAACTTTCATTGTTTTATAATTTAATTATTACTAAGTGTTTTATTTTGATTGTATTTATTTTAAAATAACTTATCTATATTCATTTGAAATTTCTATTATTTAATTAATTATTAGTAATTGTTTGTGTTTTACAATTATGTATTTTAATTTCATTTTTAATTTTCATTTATAATTACATTTATTATTAATACGCGTTTTATTTTCACTGTTTTTATTTCAAATTTATTCAAATCAATTTGACATTTTTATTATTTAATTAACTATTGGCTTTTCTACAGAGCCCGGGAAGTCACCTGTAGGGGAAAAAACAAACAATCCGTTCCCACGGGTTTGTAAACTGTACTCACGGATTTGTGACTCGCCCTCATTTTAGAAGAACACGTTGTTAACGAATCCTATTGTATATTGTTTTATTGAATATTAATGGAATACATCAAATTGACATACGTCTGAATGCTTACAGTGATTCTCAATTGTAGCGGGTATGGGTGGAATATACGATTTAATATGAATGACGTGCATCAAAATATTTTGTTCATTTGTGATAATCTTAGCACTTTATTATTATTTTCTAACCTGTATTATGACTGATATTTGACGAATTGCTTTGTTCATTTTTTTGTAAGTTTTGGACAAAAGCGTCTTTTAAATATATAGCCTAAAATGTAATAATAATAATAATAATAATAATAATAATAATAATTATTATTATTTAAGTTATAAATGAACTATAAACGAGTTAACTTAGTAATACAGTAATATGTTTGTCATCAAATAATTTATCAATGTTTTATTATTATAGGCTATAACCTAACCTTTTACAGTTTTGGATAAAATAGGCCTACATTTTTTGCATAATTTTTGCTTAAAAATAAAGCATTCATAAATTATTTTATGATAAACATATTACTGTCTAGTGAACTCATTTATAGTTATTAACTCAAATAATAATAATAATAATAATTATTATTATTATAATTATTCATATTATTACATTTTAGGCTACATATTTTGTCCAAAACTTACAAAAAAATGAACAAAGCAATTCGTCAAATATCAGTCATAATACAGGTTAGAAAATAATAATAAAGTGCTAAGATTATATCACAAATAAACAAAAGATTTTGATGCACGTCATTCATATTAAATCGTATATTCCACCCATACCCGCTACAATTGACAATCACTGTAAGCATGCAGACGTATGTCAATTTGATGTATTCCACTTAATATTCAATAAAACACTATACAATAAGATTCATTAACAACGTGTTCTTCTAAAATGAGGGCGAGTCACAAATCCGTGAGTACAGTTTACAAACCCGTGGGAACGGATTACGAAAGCGTGGGCACTGTTTATGAATTTGTGGGTACAGATTACAAAAACTGAAGGCACGGTTTACAAATCTGAGAGCGCAGATTAGAAACTCGTGGGTACGGTTTATTAATCCGTGGGCACGATTTGTTAAACCGAGGGAACAGTTTGATAATTCGTGAGTACGGTTTATAAACTGAGCGGACGGATTGCCAAACCGTCGCCACGGATTGTTTTTTTTTCTCCCACAGGTGACTTCCCGGGCTCCGTACTTTTCATCTACTCACATAGGTTGACATTACTATGTTGCTAAACCAATGAAAAAAAAAAAAAAAAAAAACATAAATATTGAGCAAAACAGTCAATTTTCAATTACATTCAACAATTTTCCACATTCACGAATGCAATGACGCATGAAGTCGAGTGTTTGCGTTCTCATACTTGCATAGAGTGTATTCTGAGCTTTATAAATACCGGTCTGAAAACACATGTTCTGTGAACTTTGCGTCTTAAACTTCAGTGACATTCAGTTCTAATGGAGGAATTAATGGAGCAGGGAAAGAAATAAACAGAAAAGTGAATGAATTTGGATGAGCCGCATGAGCAGAAGTGAGTCACATGTTTTTATGGCTCTCCCGCTGTAAACATCATGAGCCACATGTTAGTCAGTGTGAGCCGATCTGATCTGATCTGTGTGTTAAAACTCAACCCAAACCAGGGCTTTGTGTCCCACCGTCGTCATGGTTACGGGCGCTCGTCTCGTTCAGTTGGCGCTCATCTATTCTCCCTTGTGTGTTCGACTGTATTCGATCCGCATTCATGTGGTGTTTTACCTGAGCGTTATCGTTGTCGAGCTGCTCTGTGCTCTTGCATTTCTTCAGTCTGAAAAGGAGAATGAGGAAACATGAGGATTTGTTCATTGAAATATTAATAATCAGGTTAAATGTAATACAAATGAGGTTTAATAAAGATGCGGTGCACATGAAATGAAATGGTCTATGTCTTTCAGCATTGAGACTGTCTGCTAATGCACTTCTAAAAGTTTGTGGTCAGTTTTAAAGAAATTTTATAATTGCTTTTATTTAGAAAGGACACATTCAATTGATCAAAAGTAATAGACATTTATAACGTTACAAAAGTTTCTATTTCAAATATACTTTTTATATTACTTCATATAGTGTGTGTGTGTGTGTCAGTGTGTGTCTGAGTGTGTGTGTGAGAGAGAGAGAGAGAGAGAGAGTTTATGTGTCTCTGTGTAAGAGTGTGTGTGTGTGTGTGTGTGTGAGAGAGAGAGAGAGAGAGAGAGAGAGAGAGAGAGAGAGTTCATGTGTCTGTGTAAGAGTGTGTGTGTGTGTGTATGTGTGTGAGAGTTTGAGAGAGAGTGTGTGTGTGTATGTGTGAGAGAGAGAGAGAGAGAGTTTATTTGTCTCTGTGTAAGAGTGTGTGTGTATGTGTGTGTGTGTGTGTGTGTGTGAGAGAGAGAGAAAGTTTATGTGTCTCTGTGTAAGAGTGTGTGTGTATGTGTGTGTGTGTGTCTTTGTGAGTAAGTGAGAGTGTGTGTGTGTGTGTGTGTGTGTGTGAGAGTTTGAGAGAGAGTGTGTGTGTGTGTGTGTGTGTGTGAGAGAGAGAGAGAGAGAGTTTATGTGTCTCTGTGTAAGAGTGTGTGTGTATGTGTGTGTGTGTGTGTGTGTGTGTGTGTGTGTGTGCGTGTGTGTCTTTGTGAGTAAGTGAGAGAGTGTGTGTATGTGTGAGAGTTTGAGAGAGAGTGTGTGTGTGTGTTCATTCTTACTTGTCCTTCTTTTTGGGCTCACTGAAAAAGAAAAAACACAATGTGAGGGTGACAGATACCATGAATATTATACAGTACGTATTTTACTTTATTTAGTTCTTCATTACTAATTTTATTTCATTTAGAGAAGCTGAAAGTGCAACACAGCTACTTAAACATTGGAAAGATCCAGATACTGAGACACAGACTAGTTTGAACACGACGCTGCTCTACTAGTGGGACGTGTAAGTAAACAGACGTGATCTGTGCTAATGGGGTTGTGTGTCTGAGTCCCACTCACACACACACACACACGCTCACGGTGCTTTTTGCTCACAATAATTAACAAAATAATTAACAAACAAACTACACTCCATGGAGAAAAGGTCACCGACCTCTGAATCCCTAGACAAAACACACTCTCTCACACACACACATTGAGATACACGGCTCTCTGATGCATTAGCTTGATTAAAACACTCAATGATTCATCTTTGTTTTTCTTTCTTGCATTTTTGTTTTTTATTTCTCTCGTTTCCAAGGTCACATGCACTGCAACAAATGCACACACACACACACACACACACACACACACTCACACTCACACACACACACACACACACACACACACACACACACACACACACACACACACACACACACACACACACACACCTGTTGAGTGCCTTCATCTCACTGCAGTGCTTCTCTGTGGCTGTTTCCAGGAGTTTGGTCAAACGCTGTAACAGGAGAGAAGAAAACAGTGAGTGTCACAAACACATGTCAGAGCAGAAACACTAGCGAATCACATTGAAACACTTGCGAAATGCATTGAAACACTTGTGAATCACATTGAAACACTTGCGAAATGCATTGAAACACTTGTGAATCACATTGAAACACTTGTGAAACGCATTGAAACACTAGCGAATCACATTGAAACACTTGTGAAACACATTGAAACACTTGTACACTAGCAAATTGCATTGAAACACTTGCGAAACACATTGAAACTATTGCGAAGCACATTGAAACACTTGCGAAACGCATTGAAACACTAGCGAATCGCATTGAAACTCTAGCGAATCGCATTGAAACACTTGCGAAACACATTGAAACACTTGCAAAACACTTCCGAAATGCATTGAAACACTAGCGAAACACTTGCGAAATGCATTGAAACACTTGTGAAACACATTGAAACAGTTGCGCATTGAAACACTAGCGAATTGCATTGAAACTCTTGCGAATCGCATTGAAACTTGTAAAACGCATTGAAACACTTGTGCATTCACATTAGACTTGCACAGACATGTGAAACAGACGAAACACATTGAAACGCTTGCGAAACGCATTGAATTTGCTTCAGCTTTTCGAACGTAGAAGAATGATAAAGGCATGATAGGCTATATACATTTTATGTGGATAAAGGCATATTCTGTACATGACTACACATGTCCTTATTAGGCCTAGAAAATGAAGCTAGCGCAAGTTCTGCCAGGAAGACTCAATCGTTCGCGTCATTAATTACCTCCTCATCTATCCAATTATATCACTTACTGTAGCTTAAAAGGGCAGCGCTTACACATGTCTGAGTTCGCAGATGCTGTCACTCCAGTACCTCCATCCTCCCCGCCTCCACCAAGATGGGATCTTTCCTCCAACTCCTCTACTCAACCAAGCTGGGTCCTCCCTCTATCAACCCCAACACCATCAGTCAGGCTATCCCTTCCATCCTGAAGACTTCAGATGTCTTTTCCTCCATCCACCCCACCACCACCAGATGGCCCCTTTCCTTACTCCGCCGGGGGGTGAGCGGCGCCCCCGCCTTCGTCTTCAGGCGGGACTCGCAGATTCAGTACCCTCTGAATGCGAGTTATGAACGGGGCCTACGCCAAAGAACCTGATTGCTTGCTGAGCTCCTAAATAAATGTTATTGTTACAGTATTAATTCTCCCGAGTCTTTCTGGTAGAAATATATATGCGCAAATATATGTTTGTACGCGTAAGTGTTTCACATGTCTGCGCAAGTGTTTCAATGGGATTCGCAAGTGTTTCAATGCGTTTCGCAAGTGTTTCAATGCGTTTCGCAAGTGTTTCAATGTGTTTCAAAAGTGTTTCAATGTGTTTCGCAAGTGTTTCAATGTGTTTCAAAAGTGTTTCAATGTGTTTCACAAGTGTTTCAATGCGATTCGCAAGTGTTTCAATGCGATTCGAAAGTGTTTCAATGCGTTTCGCAAGTGTTTCAATGCGTTTCGCAAGTGTTTCAATGCGATTCGCAAGTGTTTCAATGTGTTTCGCAAGTGTTTCAATGTGTTTCAAAAGTGTTTCAATGTGTTTCACAAGTGTTTCAATGCGATTCGCAAGTGTTTCAATGCGATTCGCAAGTGTTTCAATGCGTTTCGCAAGTGTTTCAATGCGTTTCGCAAGTGTTTCAATGCGATTCGCAAGTGTTTCAATGCGTTTCGCATTGAACACACTGACTCACTCACTCACACACACACACACAAAGCGCGAGCACAGATCTGTTCAGAGCCGGTTGCAGTCGATAAAAGTGTATAAGAGTGTGTGGGTCGGTCATGTTTACTCTCGCAGTGCTGGACAGGAGTGAGCCGGATCTATGCAGATCCACTGAGGGCTGATGGGTAATCAACACCTGGAGCGAGTCCAGCAGGAACACACCAGCTCTCAGTGTGGCCCAAATCAAACAACAATTCATCAAATAATAATAATACTAGAGTTATGCGCGTGACGTCGGCCAGAGTGACTGCGGTTACACTCACAGAGCGGCAGCATTTGTCTTTAGCGGGAATGCCGCGAAAAACATACAAAACACACAAAACAAAATTGAAATGGGAAAGAGCTTTGAGATTGACTGTATAAATAGATTTGACAAGAAATCTGAGATTTCCGATTTTCCGATTTATGAATTTCAAAAAAGTCTTTGTTAAAGCATTATACCATTGCAGATACCATTGATTAACAACCTCGTAGCTCAAAGTAGAACTCTCTTTAAAAGTTTATAAGTTATTATTAAAAATAAATTTTTTTATTATAAAAAAAAAGGTTTTACTTATTATTACTACTATGTTTATATTATATATTGTGAAACAAAAAAAACTGTGATCACTAGCCGTGTTTCTATCCAAAGTTGCGAATTTAACTTATATTTAACAACAACTTAATATAACATTTGGGAATAAAGCAGTTTCCATGCAGAACAAAATAATAATTTCCTGATAAACTGGCAATAAATATCAATAAGAAAAAAAGGAGTAGGAGAAGCCACTGTATAAAATAATTTTCATAAAAAAGCATCCGACTCAATTGAGCATATACGTTTTTTTATGTGCAGTTTTAGAATTTATGGCTTTTCCCATCCAGCGTTTTTTATGCAATTTCCCAAAATGCACATAAAAATAGGTGGATGGAAACATAGCTACTGTTTGATAATGAGTTATCTTATGATTTATGTTTGTTTGGTCATCAGCCAAAAAAACAAACTTTATGGCAATTATGTCTTGATTAATTAGCTTTTTCAAGATATTTGCTAGCAGATTTACACCTGTCAATCATTAGCTACATTAGATCTACATACACACTCATGATGTGTACCTCGGTGTTGTGTTGCTCTTTCTTCTTCTTGAGCTGATCGTGATGCTCCACCAGCAGCGCTCTGAGCTCTGACTTCAGCTTCTGCTTGAGTTCGTTCATCTGATCTCCTGCATCTGACCCTTCAGCTCCAGACCTGGACCATCACATCAACACACACCACATTCAAGTTCAAAACAAGTGTTGGATGCAAACTCGACTTCTTAACTAGATCAATGCTAAGACCAGCATTGATCAAAAATTTTTCTTCTTCATTAAAATAAAGTTGAAATAAAATGAAATGAAATTTAAAACTAAGTTTAAACTAAGTTTAAGTTGATGTACTAAAATTAAATTACTAAAACTGACATAAAAAATAAATGAAAGCAAAGTAGAAATATTTGAAGAAAAAAATAAAATGACTAAATAACATTAAAAAATTACTAAAACTTCAATTAAAATGAAAACTGAAAATATTTAAAAAAATTGTATCGAGATATTGTTATATTTTTTAATTAATATATTTTTATGTTTTCCATTTTCATTTTACTTACAATTTCAGTAATTTAGTTGTGTGATTTTTTATATATTTTTAAATGTCTATATCATTTTATTTCTTTTTTTTGTTTGTTATTTTAGTACATCAAAGTTAAACTAAATGAAAATGAGAAATGTTGCTTTGGAAATTAGCTGAAATAAAACAAGTTTAAGTTTTCTTATATTTTATTTTAATTTATTTTAATTAATGTTCATTTTATGTCAAGCAACAAAAATGTTTAATTGTTCTAGTTTTAGTTTCAGGTACATGAAATAACCCTGAACTGAAAAAAATTAAATAAAATTAAAGCTAACTCTAAATATTAATAAACACTATAATAATATAGAGGTTATGCGGCAGAGAAACAAGCGCGCAGCCATCTGTAAAATATTGTCTTTGAACGTTCTCTGTATATTTCTATGGCATTCGAAGAGTAATTTGCTGCTGAAGTGGATTTAGTTATTGCAGAGTTAATGAAAGTTATCATGAGCATTGTAATGTTGGAAGCGGATGTCATGACAAATGTCAGTTCGATCAGGAAGATTTTAAAACGAGTGGTTAATTCATAAATCCGTAAGATCTTTCCTTCATGCTGTGGAAATACAAACAGACAGAAGAGAAAAGGGGCGGAGCTACATAAGCTTATGTAAATAATGCTATAATAACAGTAGGTGCGTTTCCATTACAGATTTGCGCAAAACTTTTGCGATTTTTTCTAAATGTCGACAAAAAACGATTGCGAAATGACGGCGTTTCCATTAGCCGATGTTATGTGACTAAAACTTCATTTTTTCATCTCACGATAATCATTCCAAAAATCATGACAACGGATGTTAGTAGGTTTATGTATCTCAGCCACTGCACTGGCCATTATTATTAATCAAAGGAGACGTATGTGTGTTATCCAATCATTAATGGCCAGGAAAGACTCTTATACTTGGTCTTGATTGTGGCATTTATTTGAGGTTTAGAATCCAGTATTCCTGTAATTCTTTTGTCTTTTATGAATTTAATAAAGAACTCTGTCTCGTGTTCTGTCCAAACACAGCGCGTCATCTACATCAGGTGACCTGTAAATGCACAAAAACTGTTTCCAGTGCAGTTTTGCGAAATATTTCTTTTTTGAATTGCCTGAAAACCTCCTCATGCGAGTGTAGGGTTGGGTACCGAAACCCGGTTCCAATAGGGTACCGAAACGTTAAACGGTAGCAACGAGACCGAATAAGAACGGAACTTTCGGTGCCTGATTTCGGTGCCTGACGTTTTTTACCGCCCCCTATAAAACATCTCGCGGCACGAATGATCCAATAATAAAACATCTCCAGTTAACCAGCAGAGCATTCATTTAGTTTGTTTGTTAACAAAGAGACGATCTAGCGCTGAAATGTGTTTTTTAAATCAAGTGATCAAAGTGCTCGTTGCCTCTGCGATCAGTGGCGCGGATACAGTGTTTTCTCTTGTGGCTCGCGCACACCGCACTGTCTTCACTCGGACACGCGCTTCAATACGTTGCGGATCTATTTATGAGGCGCCGTCTATATGATTATGTGCGCAGAGAGTTTGTGTGTGTGCTCGCGTCTCAGATGAGTATGTGCGCGGAGAGTTCCGCGCGTCTCGTGTGTGTAGAGTT
>NC_139983.1:33142075-33157075 GCF_963993115.1 Abramis brama | reverse complement strand
AACCAGTTAAAATTTTCAACAGTGCATAGAAATTTTCACATGAATAAAGATGTAAATCCACTCTCTGACAGAGAATTATGCTTTGATAAATCATAATTGTGATATTAATAGTCTAAATTATGACATACTAAGTCCTATTTATGAGATAAAAAGTCAAAATTATAACTTTAAATCATAACTTTAAATAATTGTGATGTACTGTGTCATAATTTTAAGATTAAAGTCAATATTATGATATTAAAAAAGTCAAAATTATGACATACTAATTCAGAATTATAAGATAAAGGTTGTATTATGACACTAAATCATAATTACGAGATTAAAGTCAAAGTTATAACTTTAAATAATTGTGATGTACTGTGTCATAATTTTAAGATTAAAGTCAAAATTATGATATTAAAAAAGTCAAAATTATGACATCCTAATTCATAATTATAAGATAAAGGTTGTATTTTGACATACTAAATCATAATTACGAGATTAAAGTCAAAATTATAACTTTAAATAAATTTTCTGACACAAGTCATAACTTTGAGATAAAAAAGTCATAATTATGACATAAATCAATTGTGACATACTAAGTCAATTTTGAGATTAAAAAGACATAATTATGACATAGAACGTTTCAATTATTACATACTAAGTCATAATTATGGGATAAAAGGTTGTATATTTTTGGGTCGTAATTATGGCATAATTATGACAAATTAAGGTCGTAATTATGGCATACAAAATCATAATTACGAGATAAAGTCAAAATTATGACTTTAAATCATAACTATGACATACTAAGTCAATTTTGAGACAAAAAGGCAAAATTATGACAAACTAAGTCATAATTATGAGATTAAAAAGTCAATATTATGACTCTTTTAAGCCATAAATATGACTTAGTATGTCCAAATTTTGACTTTTATGTCATAATTATGACGTACAAAAGCATGCTTGTTTTCTTTTGTGGCAGAAATGGGTTGTTTCATTCCTAATTATGTTTGACCCAAACCCCCTGCAGATCCGGGTCAGTCTCACCGGTCTGAAGAGCGTCCAGAGGGATGATCCGGTGACCTAAGAACTTCCCGCCCTCCTCCTGAACCACGAGCCTGAGGTAGGCCATCTCCGGCAGCAAGATCTGCTCAACACCACAGAGACCCTCAGTCTTATGAAGCCATCATAACATTCATAACTCATGAGCAGGAGATGACAGCGGCTGACCTTCTCGAAGACGAAAGGCTCCTCGTTCCACTCGGGGTTGATGGCGTTGGGTGTGGTGCTCCATTTGGTGCGGAATTTGCGTTTGGGATCTTTCGGCAAACCGATGAGCTCGACCTCCACTCCGGTTTTCACATTCTTATCCGACAGGAACTGACCGGAGTAAATCTGAGCACGGGTTACAATTCACAGTAACGTTTACAATTCAAGAAACATTAGTTTATTAATATAACATATATTATATATTAATATAGTAACATTTCTTATTATGTAGTTTTTTTGGTAACTCTTTATTTTACAGTGTCCTTGTTACATATGTTACATGTACTTACCATAGTAATTACAGTAAATTATGCATAATTACATGCAAATAACCCTCAACCAAACCCTAATCCTACCCTAACCCTATAGTAAGTACACGTAGTTAATTAATATTACTCAGTACTTAAATATATAATTACACTGTAACAATGACACCTTAAAATAAATTGTAACCGTTTTTTTTGTCATTTTAAATTTTATTTAGTAGTAGTAAAAATAATAACAATTATTATTATTATTAATGAACTAAACTAATAAATAGATAAATAATCTCAAACATAAAAACAAAAATGTAAATATTAACAATATCTATTTTAAATATATAAAAAATGCCCCAATCATGTTTTTATTGTTCTCACTCGACACACCTTTCACACCTCTGCCGGGAATGAGATTAAATTTTCATTATTCTTTCATTATTATTCTTTTGTTTTTATTAAGTCTATTAGCCTTTATTCTGGCATTATGGCTTTCCCATCCACATCGCTTTGATCCCAATTTACATTTATCCACCTATTATAAAAAGTCTCTCTAGAAAACAAAACTTTTCTTAAGAACTTATGTGCATTCTTTTGAAAAAATACATCATGAAATAAATGCATTAGAGCTACAATTAGAGATTAATCCTAACTCACTTTAAAGTGTTTGCAATAACTTCCAATTGTGATCTAATGTGGGTTTTGGTCATATTATGTTGATGAAATGTTATTTATAGCCTTTTATAAGAATCCCTGCACCTGCTTGTTATTTCTCACGTAATCCTTTATTGTTATTAAAATATGCAAAATCGCATGGAAATCACATACGAATCATTTACTATCTTAATAGTGCGTTTATAGCTTCATGTTTCACGTGTAGAAACATTTCTCTGGGTTTCTTATGTACGAAACAGACCGTGGAAGTGTAATGGGAGTTTGTCATCGGAAGAGAAGGGCAGGTCATGAACGTTTGGAAAAAAGGATTTGAAGAAGGAACTTTGTTTTACAGTTTCACATAAGCACCAATGCATTTCTGAGTTACCTTAATGGTGAGAGTGCTGGCGATGATGGTGTCGATCCTGTCAGTGAAGGGATCGAACTTCTTGTCGCTCCGGCGGAGCACGTCGTGTTTGAGTATGTAACCCGTCCTCCCGTTAAACTCGAACAGAGCCATGTTCAGCTGCATGGGGAAATCTACAGCATGATATGATTAAAACTCAAACATTGACATAAAGAGCTGATCTAGCTATTGGAGGACAGTTTTTAAAGGGGTGGTATAATGCCGTTTTCACAAGATGTAAGATAAGTCTTTGATGTCCCCAGAGTGTGTGTGTGAAGTTTTAGCTCAAAATACCCCACAGATATTTTTTATAGCATGTTTAAATTGTCACTTTTTGAGGGTGAGCAAAAACGCAGTTTTTGTGTCTGTCCCTTTAAATGCAAATGAGCTGCTGCTCCCGGCACAGGGGGCGGAGCTTTAACGGCTTGTGTCCTTTTACCTCACACAGACACGCACTGAACATTTCAAAAACTTTTAGCCTTTTATGTTCAAACCGGAAAGATTGAGAGAGACTCAAGAAGAAGTGACAACATGAAGAATAAAACAGGACGTTTCTGAATGGTTAGTTGATGAATTTATGTAGCTTATGTGTAGTTATCTTATAGTCATCGATTAGCATATTCTGTCATGATAATCTATAAATCGTGTTCAGGGGGCGGGGTTTATGTAAATTCTAGGGTTAGTGATGTCACTAACCCGGGAGGAATGTGGTGTAGTCTCTACCAGCCGTTTGTTGTAGTCCTTAAAAAGCGATTTCTGTAAAAGCAAATATCTCCCTTTGCTCTGAACTTTGAGCATCGTAACTTTGCAGATGTTGTTTATGCTCAAACAGCAACATTACACACTAACTAAAGTTAGAAAAGTGAAATCATAATCAACCACCCCTTTAAATGCATGATCTGTGATGGACTCACCCATGGTCTGGTAGTTGAGCGCCACGAACTGACAGCCGGCGCTCCAGAAGGGCTGAGGACTGTAGTTTGAAGAGTCCACACGGGTTCCTTTAGGGTAAATACGGCTCATCTGCCTCTTATTATATCTACAGTCATCAGTATAGGAAAGCACTGACACCCGTACACGAGAAAACACCTTTGAGTTATTTAAATCTAATTCAGGGGAAATGTAAAGGATACTCCACCCAGTCCACAGCGTTCTTCGCGATCAAACTCTCTCCTTTGGTTTCCACGAAGGAAGAGATGACATAACTCCTGTTTTTCTCTGTATTTGGACAGAATCAGATGGTAAAAACACAGATCAAACCTTTTAGAAAGTAGACATAATTTGTCAGCATTATGGGACAGAAGGCAATAACAACAGGGTCAGTCCTATTATGCAGCATATTTGAACATATTAGATTTACAACACTTTACAATAAGGTCTCATTTGTTAAAGGGATAGTTCACCCTAAAATGAAGATTACCCCCTGATTTACTCTCCCTCAAGTCATCCTAGGTGTATATGACTTTCTTCTTTCAGACGAATACAATCGGAGTTATATTAAAAAATGTCCTGGCTCTTTCTAGCTTTATAATGGGAGTGGGTACCTGAGATTTTGAAGCCCAAAAAAGTGCATCCATCATCATAAAAATAACTCATACGACTCCAGTGGGTTGATAAAGGCCTTCTGAAGTGAAGCCATGCATTTGTGTAAGAAAAATATCCATATTTATAACTTTATGAACTAAAATAACAAGCTTCAGACAGACGGATGTCAAGTCAAGTCAAGTCAAGTCATCATTTACAGTGCTATGCATAAGTTAATACACCCATGCTAAAGTTGACTAAAAAGAGGAATAAAAAATCATCTTTTGTAAACTGAACTTAATGACTTAATTAAAAAAATTAGGAAAAATCCAACCTTTAAGGACACCAATTTTCTTTGTGAATGAATAATGTATCGTAAATAAATAAATGTTCTTCCTTAAAATACAGGGTGCATAAGTCTGGACACCCCTATGTTAAATTCCCATAGAGGCAGGCAGATTTTTATTTTTAAAGGCCAGTTACTTCATGGATCCAGGATACTATGCATCTATTGCACTATTAAAATAGCCCCACATCATCACACATCCTTCACCATACCTAGAGACTGGCATGGTTTTATTTCAGTTACTCTAATAGCTGATTTGATTTGCACTGAGAGATGATCTTATGGAAAGTACTCCATGCCAATACAACTTTTGATTTTAATACTGTTTTAGTAAATGTTGAAAATTAACATTTAAATGCATTACTCATTATTAGTTAACTAACGCAGTTAACCAATGTTAACAAATTAAACCTTATTGTAAAGTGTCACAGATACTGTAATATTATGCATGCATTTTTTAAAATATCAAAATCAGACGTGTAATATTGCATCAGAGGAGGTTTTAGGCGCATTTATTATATTAATAAATATACACTTATAAAATAAAATCAGGTCTGAACTCACTAATTGCGTTCTCAAAAGAGATGAATTTGTTGGGCTGTACGTAGTTGACCAGGGCGGACATCTCCTCGTATGCTGTCACTTCCTGTCCAGCGGTACCCTGACAGGAAATGGAAAATATCAGATTTAGATTAAACTCTGCAGTCGAGAGAGAGAGAAAGAGAGAGAGAGAGGGAGAGAGAGAGAGAGGGAGAGAGAGAGAGGGAGAGAGAGAGAGAGAGAAATATGTGTCTTTATGAGTCATTATTCTTCATTTAGTAAATAATTATTTATGAAATATTTATGAAAAGCAACAGTTTCACTGAGGCATACACTACCATTCAAAAGTCTGGGCTCTTTTTTCATAGAAATTAATACTTTTATTCAGCAGGGATGAATTAAATTGATAAAAAAATGACAGTAAAGACATTTATAATGTTACAAAAGATTCTATTTACATAATTGCTGTTCTTTTGAACTTTTGATTAATCAATGAATCCTGAAAAATAAACGTTTTCAACATTGATAATAATCATAAATGTTTCTTGAGCATCAAATCATCATATTAGAATGATTTCTGAAGGATCATGTGACACTGAAGACTGGAGTAATGATGCTGAAAATTCAGCTTTGATCACAGGAATAAATGTCAGTTTAACATATATTCACATTGAAAACAGTGATTTTAAATTATAATAATATTTCACTGGTTTAAATGTATTTTTGATCAAATAAATGTAGCCTTGAAGAGACTTCTTTGAAAAACATTAAATATGAACGCTAGTGTGCTTGATTTTTCTTAGGTTTTAAAATGTGCATTTCTGGATCCCAGCAGCAGAAGTTAGAAGTGAACACTAGATACTTCACCTCATCGGAGTTCTTCATCTTCTCTTCGTCCTGTTCATCGTGGTCATCATGTTCTTCACGCTCTTCTGTATCAGTTACACATAAAATACTGCAGTTATTTTCTGTCCAATCATCTCTAAAAACACAGTGGCCTAAAAAAAGTATCAAGACACTCATGTCACTCTTAGGGCCCTATTTTAAGGATCTAAGCTCATGTTCTAAAGCTATATAGGTCGTGTCCGAATCCACTGACGGGGAAAATGGTCGGTGCTCCCGGTGCATGGTCTAAAAGGGTTGTCACTATTCTCTTAATGAGTAATGGGTGTGTTTTGGGATTTACGTGCGTTAAACCAATCTTCCATTCCCTTTAAAAGCCAGTTGCGCTCGCGCCATGGCAGATTCGCTATTTACATGAGGAATTTGCAAGTGGAAAAACTGAACGCTTCTCTAGCGAGGAAACGGATCTGCTCGTACGCGAGGTTAAAGCTGTGTGTGTGTGTGTAAGGTTAAAGCACAAGCAGAACATCTACAGGACAAGCCGGATTCCTCCATATCTTTATGTACACAATAATAATCTTTTACATTGTAATCCTTTTATTTTTAATATTTGGCATGTTTGTGTGCTGCTGTGTGAAATAAGCGAGTGTGTAATAAGAACAGTGTGTGTAATAAGCAAGTGTGTGTAATAATCAGAGTGTGTGTAATAAGCAGAGTGTGTGTAATAAGCGAGTGTGTGTAATAATCAGAGTGTGTGTAATAAGCAAGTGTGTGTAATAAGCAGAGTGTGTGTAATAAGCAGAGTGTACGCGTGTTGTGGACCCGCCTATAGGTGCATATTACTAATGCGCTCTTTAAATAACAAAAAAAACAGTGCGCCATTGACTTTAGAGCAGGTTTCAGTTGGTCAATGGCTCAGTCTATTTCTGTTGCTTCAAAATAGCAATGCACCAACAATGCGCCAGAACACACACCTGGTTTTCAGACCAGCAGCCCATGGGCGCGAGTGCATTTGCTATTTAAACAACGTAAAATGATAACTGCGTCAGGCTGAAACTAGCAAAAACACTTGAGTTGTGCTTGGCGCTGCAATGCGCCGGCTGTATGATAGGGCCCTTAATGTCAGCATGAAATCAAAACTGACAATTCTTGTTTTTAATTTTCTTTTATAAAATATTGCAGTGTATACTATAAATGATTTATCGGTGCACATCATTATTTTTCCTGGTAATCTTGAATCAGAATAACTTCCTCTCGCAGCTCTGATGATGTGGGCGGGGCAACCTGTCACTCACATGAGATCAGCCAATAGCAAACCTCAACCATCCAATCATCCATCAAGCCCCGCCCACATCTGTTCTTGTTCCAGAAGCGTTTCATTTGGATATACGGCAAAATAGGGATGAGATGAGCGCAACTTCCCTTTCATGCAGACTTCAACTTAAACAGTCCGCCGTTTCAGGACTGGTTCACAGATGAACTCACCGGTTGCGGGAGCAGCGCCGGTGCCTTCTGGGTTGGCCGGAGCAGGTTTGTTTGGATCGGCGGGTTGATTTGGATCGGCGGGTTGGTTTGGATCGGCGGGTTGGTTTGGATCGGCGGGTTGGTTTGGATCAGCGGGTTGGTTTGGATCGGCGGGTTGGTTTCGATCAGTGGGTTGGTTGGACTCAGAAGCATCTGCAGCTCCATTAGTTTGCTCTTGAACAGGCGGTTTCTTTGCCTGTTCTGGTTTGCTCGGAGGTGCGCTGCTTTTCTTATTCTTGATCAGTATTTTACCCATCAGCTCAGACGGACTCGGGATCGGCTGACCCGGCTTGAGCTGAAAAACAAAACCGCAGAATATTACATTACATGAGATATATACTACTATCAGCTTGTAAAATAGATTTATTGGTAACATTTTATTTTACAGTGTGTTACACGTAACTTGTAGTTACTATAGTAATCAAACTGGGTTACAATTTATTTTAAGGTGTCATTGTTACAGTGTAATTATATATTTAAGTACTGAGTAATATTAAGCAACTACATGTACTTACTATAGGGTTAGGGTGGGATTAGGATTAATCTAAGGGATTAGGATTGCATGTAATTATGCATAATTTATTGTTATTAATATGGTAAGTACATGTAACATATGTACTAAGGACACTGTAAAATAAAGAGTTACCGAACTAAGTGAAACTTTAATGCATTTAAAACAATGCAATGCATTTGTTACAATATTAATTCATGTTTGTTGTTAAAGTTAGTAAATCAAAATTAGTTCATGTCAGCTCAGGTCCATTAAATATTAACAGAACTTAACATAAACTAAAATTAATAAACGCTTTAGAAGTATTTTTCATTGTTAGTTCATGTTAACTAATGTAATTTACTAATGCTAGCAAATAAAATCTTAGTGTAAAGTCTTACTGGTTTATTTTAGTTCATCTAACTGGTCATTGTTTATTTCTATTTTATTTTACTTACTTTAATGTATTTTTTATTTAAATTTTAATCAAAGTTTCATCACTAATCACTAGTCCTGTGGTGTAACAAATGACATTTTTAAATATTTAATTTTGTTTTTGCAAATATTCAATGTAGTCTCTCAATCAATTTAGGCTCATAAAAGCTAATGAAATATGCTAGAAACAGAAATGCGTTAAATCATGTTAGCATGTTAACATAATCCATGCTAGCAACATACTAAATCATGTTAGCAATGTGTTAAATCATGCAAGAGACATGCTAGCAATGTGCTAAATATGTCAGAAGTGTATGAACCCAACAAAACCGTTTCCACATTTGAACTCACAGGATATTTGTCCAGTAAATCAACGAGCAGAGCGTCTCCAAAGATAGTTCTGCAGTAGTTTGCCATCTTCTCCTGCTGCTTCACTCTGAAAGCCAAATTATATCACATCATCAAACCCACGGTACGAGAAACAAAATGTGTTTATGAATGAAATATCATGGACGTGTCTTACGAATCAACGTGGTTCTCAAAGGAAAGCACGACAGGATACTTGGACGTTTTGAAGGCACTCTCAGCGATCGCTTCAATCACGTCCTGTCACGAAGAAAGAACATATTCAAGGTATTTATTTCTTTACCTTTGTGAAAAAGAAGTGTACTTAATCATATTGAACGTGCACTTGTAGTGCACTTCACATCTTGAAAGTATATTTTTTTATAAAAAAATAATATTTTGATGAAATAAAAGTGTACTTAAGGAGATTTCACTTTCATGACTACACACTTAAGTACATTTTACTGTTAAAGTACGTTTTAACAATATTTTATCATGCTTTAAAGTACACCTTTTCCTGATGAGTTGACAAACATATTAAAGTATTTTATTGTAATTTACTAGAGCTAATTCAATATTAAAATTTACAGTTAATATATTTGAATTGCAACTTCATCATTACAAATAATTACTAATGAATTTAAATACAATACGTACGTTGCAATAGAACTGACATATTTGACATAGTTTACCATATTTCATAGACAATAGAATTAATTATGAAATTACATATAAAGATGTAATTAAGTCCAACGTAATAGGACTTAATTAAGCACTCATAAGTTCAAATCACTGCATTTAACATAAATTTAAACTATAATAAATTTTAATTTAGCTAATTAAAACTAACATGCATTAAAGTGTCGGAACACATTACATTCAGTTCGCACTTAATTATATTATTTTACATAATCATATTCTTTTTAAAATTATGCTAAAGTGAACTTCTTTTTCATAAGATCATCTAGGTTTTGATTCAGTAAGTCAAAGTGATTAATAATCTGGTGTAAAGTTATCAAAGATCTGCTCCTGATTTTCACACTCATTATAATGAGCCTCCACTGCATCCCATAATGACAGCGAGAGCTCTGATTGGAGGAACCGACCTTGAACAGGATCTCGGTTGTCATGGTGAAGCCGTGTGTGATGATTGGCTCTTCATCGGGTGGTTTGCCCTTCCAGCAGTCGAGCTCCAGACAGCGGCAGCCGGCGAGGAGACACTGGCGGTACATCTCCGGGGACGAGACGCCCGTCAGCTGCCCGGCTGAGGGAACATTCGCATTATGGTGTTGCATTATTTGCATTATCGCTTTTTTATATCAAAAACTCTAGGGGCCCTATCTTGCACCAAGCGCAATTGACTTTGTACACCGATGCATGTATCATACCTATTTTGCACCGGACGCACAGCGGACTTTTCCCTCCACAGACGCACGTCGGTAAATTAGGGATTGAACTTGCGCTCCCGGGGGCGGTTCAGCGAAAAGAGGAGGCGTGTTCCGGCGCAAACGTTCCCTGGTGCTATTTTGCATTTTCAGAAAACAATTCCGCCACAGACCAGGAGAAACCTAGTCTAAAGTCAGTGGCGCGTTCAGATGCTATTTTAAGGGCGCATGCTTGGCCATAATGTAGCGTGTGCACAACACACATACACTTTGCTTCTCTCATCTACACAGAAGCAGCAGTTCTCATTTTTGCAAACCATACATAATTACAAGGAAAAATATTCCACATGAGGGAAATCATTGTTGTGTCCATGAAGATGTGAAAAAATAGGCATAAATCTAGCTTACACATTTACCCAAATTATTATACGCCTGTTTAACCGAAGCTAATTTGGGTGTGTTTCTCCATCCCCAATGTCACTTCTCTGTGTTTTACGGCCCTGATGAGAACGTCGGTCTCCTCGGCTGTGAACCGCTCCTGGCGTGCGTCTGGCAAATCCGCCGTTATAATAGCAATCCGCCATGGAACAAGCGCGCCTGCTCTTAAAGGGAATGTGAGATGATGCTCTGATTGGTTTATTTCACGTTACGCCCAAACCACACCTATGAGTAATGAAGCTACTTCAGACCAACACATTTTAGATTCACCGAGATCCGCCCACAAAGTTACTTGCATTTCTCATTTGATACTTGCGCTTCAGATCGTTAAAATAGGGCCCTCGAAGTGTTTAACCCTCTGGGGTCTGAGGTGTTTTCTGGGCCCTGGAGGTGTGTTTTGACGTGCCCTGAGGTTTGTGCTTATTTCTGTTGCTTATAACATTTTCATGGCTAAAGTCTGATTGCACTGTATTCTATGGAAGCTTGTTTCCACCACAGAATAAAAAATAAAAAAGGTAAATGCGACTTTTTATCTCACAATTCAGACTTTTTTTTCTCTCACAATTGTTTACAGAGTTTACAGAATTGCATTCTCAGAATTGCGTGATAAAAAGACAGTTGCGAGTTATAAAGTCAGAATTGCGTGATATAAAAGGCGCAATTGCGAGAAAATTTTCTTTTTTTCTCAAAGAACAATTCTGACTTTTTTTCTCGCAATTGCGAGTTTATATCTCACAATTCTGATTTTATAACACACAATTGGGAGATATAAAGTCATTGCATGATATAAAGTCGCAATTGCGTGTTATAAAGTCAGATTTGAGGGACACAGTATAAACTCGCAATTGCGAGAAAAAAGTGAGAATTGCGAGTTTATTTCTCACAATTGTGAGTTTAATTGCAACTTTATATCACACAATTCTTACTATATAACATTCTTTAACTATATAACTAAATTGCGACTTTATATTACGCAATTGCGACTTTATATTACGCAATTATGACTTTATATCTCGCAATTCTGAGAAATAAATAATAACATCATCAATTATCGTTTAAATCATCAATTAACGTTTTTTCTGTGGTGGATGTAGCAGCATGCAGGCCTATGTAAAAGTTTGTAGTTTTGAATGAGCTGAAAAATGACGTTTATGCGTTATTTCACAGTAAACACTGACCTAAACATCTTGTTACAGTGTAAACGCTCATGTCACTTTTAAATTGTAGCCTACTGTGTTTTATATAATAGAGTATTAACTGTAACGATAACCAGCTGGAGTGCCCTTGAAAGCCTCCAGAGGGCACTCCACACCAGACTATCATGTATCACTCACAAACTACATTTCCCATAACTCACTGCCTGGACTCATCACTGATCACATTCACCTGTACCTAATTCTCTGATTGCATTCACCTGTGTCTTATCCTGTTAGTTTGTCTATTTATACCATGATCATTCGTTCACTCACCGCGAAGTCTTGTTAAGTGTTACACTGCATTTCTGAGCGTTTCCCTGGTTTTCTTGTTTCTTGGTTTTTGATATCTTGCCCTGTTCCCTGGATTACTCTCTTGCCTCTGGTCCCTGGATTACTCTCTTGCCTCTGGTCCCTGCCTGTTTTGTTTGTTTTGTTTGTTTCTTTGTTTTGACTACCTGCCTGTGTATGACCCTAGCCTGTACTTTGGATTACGCCTCTGGATTGCCCCAGCCAATAAAGCTGCATTTGGATCTCCTACTTTGTGTCTCTGAGCAGTTCGTAACATTAACACATCCTTGTGTCGTACAACATTCAGATGTTTTTAGACAGTTAGCATTGAACGGTTGCCGACCTGCCTACATATTTCATATTTTAACATGTTTCCTTTGATTTCACACAATTTAGTCTGGCAATAGTTCAACTAGTAAAATGAGTACAAGTTTATATAACAATAACACGTTGCAACTAATGAGAATAAATGACTTCTTCGTCAGAAATGATCCTCAGCTGGATCAATCGCGTTCTTCTTCTTCTGCGGTAAATTCAAGGCTTTATTCCTCACAGCGCTTCTTCCAAACTTGAAAAATAGATGCTTGACGCTTCGTTTATCGAGGTGATGGGGGGTGGTTACAGGTTTGCGTGGCTCACATGGACAATGACCGTATGAATAGTATGCGCTGCTTATGGACTATAAAAAATCTTGTGTTATTTTTTCAACCCAAATCTTGGGTTGAGCCTTTTGGGTCATTTTTTTGGATTATTTTTTAAGTGTTTGGGTAGTTTTTGTGTTACCCAGCTCCTGGGTCAGACGTAACCCAGGGGTTGAGTTACGAGAATACTTGATTAGTTGGTAGAAGTAATTACACATTAATGAGCACATATCATTTTGAAAGAACAAAGTGTGAAAGAACACACGAGTGTCGCGTCGGTCTTTTCGTGTGAAGGAAAAACAGTTAATGAGCTCAGACAGAGAATATTTGTTTTTGAGCTTTCAAGCTTTCTAAAGACATCTCAATTACTCTATATAGTTCTCAGAGACTGTGACGGCAGAAAGCGCACCCTGTTTGTTTTCTTTATTTTACAGTATTGTTTTTATTGTGAGAGTACACAAATAAAAATAGACCCTTTACAGTTTCGAATGACGTATTACACTCGTTTCCGTATGACAAAAAAATGACAGAGTATTTTAAGTTCTTTTATCAGGAAATAATGCAAGTGTGCCTCTACCGACCCCAGAGGGTTAAAGTTTAGGGAATAACTCGAAAATGAGTCAGAAAAGTCAGCTTGCAGATGAAAGGAGAGCGGTGTTACCCGTGAGATAGGTGTTGTGGGAGGACTTGACGAAGTAATGTGGGAGAGGTTGAGTCATGTCGTGACTCTGGGCCAGTTTGTCCTGCTTCACCACTGATGTTTCAGATCCCATCAGATAAAACATCAAACCTTCGGGAGAAATCTGACCTGCAGAAGAACAACTTCATACCGTTACCTTCATACAGCCGATGATCTGCAATATTGTGTTATTTACTGACATGATCTAAAGTTGATCCTTTGTGGATATCATGGGATTAGAACCTACCAGTGCTATTTTAGTATCATTGAGATCCTATTATAATTTTATTAATATTTTAAATGTTTATATTTTTAATTTCTAGTCAAGTCACATTTATTTATACAGCGCTTTTTACAATACATATTGTTTCAAAGCAGCTTTACAGAGATAACAGGAAAATAATGCAACAAAGTTTGTTTCCAGAAGAAAATAGCGTCACAGTCCAGCTTATGTAAGTTCAGTGATGGTTCATTTTTGTTGTAAAAAAAATATATATACACAGGTGAAACTCGAAAACTTAGAATATCGTGCAAAAGTGAATGTATTTCAGTAATTCAACTTAAAAGTAGGGCTGTGAAATGATTAATCGCGATTAATCGCATCCAAAATAAAAGTTTGTGTTCACATAATATATGTGTGTGTACTATGCATAATTATTTTGTATATATAAATACACACACATGCATGTATATATTTAAGAATTTTTTTTAATTTATACATAAAATATTTATATTTATATATAATACAAATTATATATACAGTATATTTAAGCAAATATTTCTTAAATATATACATGCATGTGTGTGTATTTATATATACAAAATAATTATGCACAGTACACACTCATATATTATGTGAACACAAACTTTTATTTTGGATGCGATTAATCACGATTAATCATTTCACAGCCCTACTTAAAAGGTGAAACTAATATATTATATAGACTCATTGCATGCAAAGTAAGATTTTCAAGCCTTTATTTGTTATGATTTTGATGATTATGGCTTACAGCTTATGAAAATTTGCACAATTTCTGAGGTTTTGAATTTGGGGTTTTCATAAGCTATAAGCCATAATCATCAAAATCATAACAAATAAAGGCTTGAAAATCTAATGAGTCTATATGATATATTAGTTTCACCTTTTAAGTTGAATTACTGAAATACATTCACTTTTGCACGATATTCAAATTTTTCGAGTTTCACCTGTATAGCCGCTCTGATGTCATCGTGTTCATCTTCATTTCAGTTAAAGATTTTGTAATTTTGCTAACTTTTATAAATGTGTCTATATAGTTTTTAATATTAGGCCTAATTCTTATTTCAGTTTTAGTTATTTTTATACTAAAAATTTCAACGGAATAAAAATTCTGGGCGAAACCGAAAGTTCAGGATGCACTTGGGTCGAAAACCGAGAAAATTACAGATTAATAATCAATTACTTAATCAAACTTATTAATAATCATCACTAATAATACTAGCTAAAACTGAGTTGTACAAACATTTAAATTCAACTTTTCAATAACAATTGTTTCTACTCCAGTTTGTTGGTGAAATATAAACATTTAAACGACAATAAACTGTAATAACTTGTTTTCATGACAGATTTATTCAGACATACATTAAATAATGAAGACATCATTAACAGCTTAAGTAAAAATATCTGCATATATTTAGTAAAATGCTCTTTTCTAGAGTTATTTTTTCTACTTAACTAATGATTTTAAGGACATAGAAGAGCTTATGTTAGTAAATCAC
>NC_139983.1:33134575-33137075 GCF_963993115.1 Abramis brama | reverse complement strand
CCAAAAACTCAGTTTCCTGCGGGACAGAAACACACAGGAAATGACATCACGGGTCAGGATCAGAGCAATAACATGAATTTCTGAAGCTCAAACTACACTATAAAAATGATATGATCAATAAGTTATGACAACATATGGTTTTACATTGCATTAACTCAATAAGTCAAGCAATTTAAACTTTTTTTGTAGAAGTCATTAAGTAAGTTTAATGTAATTTAAGTTGAAATTACTTAAACATCCAAGTTGATTGTAACAGTGTAGCGTAATGTTCGCAACACCAAGGTCAAGGGTTCGATTCCAAAATATGAAATGAAATGATCAAATGTACAGATAAATGATACTAAAATGATTTTATGACTAAAATAAAATGCCAATGATTATGTGATTTTTGGCCTGGATGTGTATTGTCCTAGTATGTTTTTAAAAAAAAAAGGTTAATAGTGATTATATAAACACAAGTGAACTGAACCTTCATCTACACAGTGAAGCTGATGTTTATGTGAAGCATGTGTTTGCATGTACATTATAACACAATATGCAGTCAGATCAGATCAGATCAGGTTTATATCCGGCAGTCCTGAATGTTTCTCAGCTGAGAGAGATCTGACACACTGCAAACCTTCATCACACACACACACACACACACACACACACACACACACACACACACACACACACACACACACACACACACACACACACACACACACACACACACACACAGAGGAAAGATGCTCAGAGGCCTGCGTCTCTAATGAATATTATCAAGGTCATGGGTTTGATTCCCAGAGGACTCATGAAACAATCAAACACAGCTTCACTGCATTGTAGAGATAAAAGCATCTGCCAAATGCATTACATGTAAAAATCTGTAATGCATAAACAATAGGTTTTCAACATACCATTAAACAAACATTTTTGTACAATTATTGTAGAATAGTTGCAAACAAGACCTTACAAATCACATGCTGTTGTGTTGTTATTGTTGACTAAAACTAAATCTATTAAAAATATTTTTTGTTGTAATAAAGATGAAATAATATTAGACGAAACACTTTAATATTTGTTTAAGATACACAACTTAATATGATAATTGTTGCCTTATAACCGATATAAAACATGTATAGTTGAAGTACTAAAACTACTATAACTAAAACTGAAAAAAAAGCTTAAATAATTGAAAAAATGAAAAAATTAAGTTAAATAAAAATGTTTTTTACATTTTTTATAAAAATGGCAAAAGCACATCATTTTTAACAATTATATTGTGATATTAAATAAACTATAATCTTTAAAAAAAGGTGTAAAGTATTTTTTTTTTTGAGTTTTTATTTAGAGTTAGAGTTATACTTTATTGTCCTTTTACACTGAAATTCTTCTCTTTGACTAGTAATTTACATGATGACTCGTTTTACCACTGTACTCCGATAATCCTGTGGTTTTTGGACATTTACCATAGTGCTCTTTGAAGCACCATGTAAATACTGCGGTAAATGAATATGCCAATCACTCAGTATCATGGTATATGTCAAAATACTGTGGTATTACAACCACAGTGGGACTTCAGGTAAATGATTTAGAATAATAATAAAAAGTAAAAACATGTAAGAGAAGGATCTCTGAAATGCATAAAGAATAGGTGAAATATTCTCAAATTGAACATTTAGATTTTTATATGTGGGTCCGCCTGACAAAAAAGGCCCTTCTGAATAGAATTAAGAATAAACTATTAATTAATGCACAATAAACTCATGTTGCTATATCTGACCTTGCTCTGATTGGTCCAGTACAGGTAAAATCCCTTGGGATCCATCTTCATGGTGACCGGCGTGGTTTTCTTGGAGTCCTGTCAAAAGAGATTTTATTGTGAAACGATGCTTCTGTTCGATTCTCATGCTACAAATGAAGGCTTGTGACGAATATAAAATAAAAAAATGGACCATAGAGACCGGTTTTCATTAAAGACTGACAAATATTCCCCCAAAAATCACTAATGTCGCATAATAATTATGTCTTTTCAGAAGACATCAGATCATTATCAGATTCAGGACCAAAAAGCACCTGTAGTGAGTCTTTTTGTCCAAAATATGATCATGTTGACTTACTTCTTTCCATTTTGTGAACCTGTCTCCCTTCACGAGATACTCTTTGACATCAGGTTCCTGTAGCGTGGGACGGGTGCGAATCATTTTGGTCTAACGCTTCAACTCATTGTCCCCAGTCAGAATGAGGAGTTTGGGAAAACTCACTGAAACCAGCCGGTAGGACGTCCACCCTTCCATATGCATTGCAAATGAGTGTGAAGAGCGTCCCGGACCCACCCAGCTCAGGGTTACCGGCGCTCCACACACACACACACAACCACACAACAGAGTCGCAGAGATTTGTCTAAGTCTACATTTAAGATCTACGCATTTTTAATTGCATTTAAATTTCCATCCGTTTGGATTATTTGTCTGTCATACAGGAATGGAACTTTCTGCACTCCAAAAAATCATGG